>NW_010145446.1:0-29418 GCF_000699245.1 Pterocles gutturalis | reverse complement strand
GAAAAGGTAAAACCTTGTGGGTTGGGACAAGGACAGGGAGGGATCACTCACCCATTGTGGTCATGGGGAAAACAGACTCAAACTGGGGAAAAAATCAATTTAATTTGTTACTAATCAAATCAGAGTAGGATAATGAGAAATAAAACCAAATTAAAACACCTTCCCCTCAGAGACAAAGATCTTCACTCCCAATTTCTCTACCTCCTCCCTGCCAGAGATGCAGGGAGATGGGGAATGGGGGTTGTGGTCAGTCCATCACACATTGTCTCTGCTGCTCCTTCCTTCTCAGGGGAAGGACTCCTCACACTTTGCTCCAGTGTGAGGTCCCTCCCATGGGGGACAGTCCTCCATGAACTTCTCCAACATGAGTCCTTCCCACAAGCTGCAGTTCTTCACGAACTGTTCCAGCGTGGGTCCCTTCTGCGAGGTGCAGTCCTTCAGGAACTGTGACCCCCCCCCACGGGGTCACAGCCTCCTTCGGGCATCCACCTGCTCCAGCGCGGGGTCCTTCATGGGCTGCAGAGGAATCTGTGCTCCCCCGTTACCCCCCATGGCTGCAGGGGCACAGCTGCCACCCTCACCACAGTCTGTGGGGAAACCTCTGCTCCAGCACCTGGGGTACCTCCTCCCCTTCCTTCTTCATTGACCTTGGGATCTGCAGAGCTGTTCTCTCACATCCCACTACCCTCTCCACTGCAGGTTCCCAGCAGGTTTTTTTTCCCTCTCATATGTTCTCACAGAGACGCTCCCACCATCACTGACTGGCTCAGCCTTGGCCGGCGGCGGGTCTGACTGGGAGCCGGGGAAGCTTCCAGCAGCTTCTCACAGGAGCCACCCCTGCAGCCCCCCCCACTACCAAAACCTGCCATACAAACCCAACACACTGGTCCTTGCTGTTGTGACGTGTGGCCACCGGCTCTGGGCGGCATGGCCTCCCTCCACTGCGGAAGCTGTGTGATGTGAGCTCTGGGGCTGGACGGTGGGTCGCTCATCCGCAGTGAAAGCAGTGAGCTGGGAAAAGCTCGATTTCCACTCCAGGTGCAGCATCTCCGCCTCTGACCCAGGCGGCTTTTCTGTCTCATCAAGACCAAGCATGGACAAAAACGTCTTTTCAGTGTCAGGAGTGTTCTCAATAAGTTTCACCTTTAGCAAAAGCATCCTTCTGCCCATAAGCAGAAGTGATCCTTATTCTTCCAGCATCCCTATATCACCTCTGGAAATAAAGGCACGTACAAACATCACAGACAGCTGACAAGCTGAAGAAAATTAGTGCTCGCTCTCTCTGATCCCCAGCCATGCAATCTCTGCTGACCTTCTGCCATTCTTACCAGCACCCCCATTACTGTGTTTTGCTGGGAAAATGTTACCAAGCACAGCTCAGTTCCTGAGAAACATATCACAGTCAGGGGCACGTGTAGCTGTCACGTCTCTGCAGGCTGTGGTGCTCCCCCAGCATGGTGGCATAGTTCTGCCATCCCTTTTGCACTGGATGGCTCTTGCAAAATTCCCCAGTAATTAGATGAAACAAGCAGGATCACCTTGGTTTGCAGCAGGACAAAGGCTGCAGGAGTGACCTGTGCCACAGGTGCCTTCCCTTTGCCTTATTTATGGTGGTGTGTTGGAAGGGATCTCTGGGGCAGCCAGAACACTGCAGAGTCACTGCAGCTGACCCTGTGCAGTTGGCAGAACTATTCTGTGTGTGCAGAGCAAGGCTGTGTGACAATACCGGGCTGCTTGGAAAAGGTGTGATTAAACAGCCTGAGTTTATTCTGTGGCTTTATAAATGTCCATGTCACTCCTTTTCTGCTTTGTCTTTAATGAATAAACCCTTACTGTGGGAAGCTGAGTGCATGCATTACCATTTTGTCCATTACCAGCCTTAGATTTGCACATTATGAGGCCATTCCTTTCCACAGTGACATCAGCCAGCGCAGGAAGTGATTTATTTCAGCACGACACGACTCCTTGTGATGGGAGTTATGCTGCTGCAACAGCCACAGGCTCCCTCCGTGGTGCGGAACATTTTGACGCAGTGCAAAGACTCCTCCTTGCGATAACAAGAGAGACGTTGACAGACGTGCTCCACAGACTTCCGTCACCAGTATTAATGTGAGTCTTGGAAACTACGTCCCAGGCCTGGGAACTGAGAACTGTGTGCCCACCGTGCTCACCCCCTGACCCCACTGTGCTCAGGGCTGTGGGCTCAAGGCTGACAGCCACAAACATCAACCCATGCCAGTATGCATCCACCTGCGTACCGCTACCTACCATAAACAACAGACTGAGAGCACTTTGGAGAAGGGCAATGCCTTTTTCATCTCCCTGTAAAGCATCCTGCTCTCCTCTGGACACTGCTGTTTCCAAGGTGATGCCTGGAGGCGAAGCCTGTTATATATTCTCTTGCAGGTAGCAGCAGCTGTAGCCAAGAGATGCCCTTGGATGGGCCATTGTTTGAAAGGAGCTAGGAAAAGATGGAAAGATCTATTTGTAATCATTTTTTAAAGACCAGTAAGAAAAAAAGACAAATTAGGGCATTTATTTTATGAGATGGTGTTTTCTACCTAATGCAGTCCAAGTCCTTGTACCTGGGAATGAGTGTTGTACCTACATTGTAAACAAGAAAATTAATCATTTGATCTTCATTTAGCTCTGTCCTCTAAGGTGATGGTTACAGATGTTGTTCCTGCCTGACATTAAGTCTTGAGTTGCCTGAGGAAGAGTCTGATTTGAAGCTTTCTCACTTTATATATCACAAGGCGCATGTTCCTTTCCCTGGGCTCCTTAGAGGAAGGGCTCGCTGTGGACACAGCACTTGGGCCCTTGCTGCCTCTGGGACCTTCTGAAATCTCAGGGAACCTTTTCTAAACTTTAAAACATCTTTCTGGAATTTCTTCTCCAGAGTTTTGCCACAACCCAAACCCCACATTTATCTGAAGCTTGATTTACCCTCACTGGAGTCTTTGCGCTGACCTCCTTCAGCTCAGAATTTCGTAACACCCCGTGGTTTTGCAAGCAGCAGATGCTGGGTTTAATAGACACATTTCAGTCAGTGTCCTAAGAAAACAAACAGAAAGCTAACCTCAGAAGATGCTTGTCTCCTTTTCAGTTTTCCTTCTGGTAATTCCCTGGGGAAACCATAAGCATATCCTGTACGCATTTGGATGTAATGGGCATTTCTTTCAAACATTAAAATCTATTTTTCAGGGTAGCCTTTGATGTTCAGCTAGGTCAGACCAACACCTCATCCAGGCTACCACCCGCCTCCGAGTAATCAGTGCCAGACATTCTAAAGGAAAATTGATAAAGCCAGCCCTGGACCTCAAACATGGGCGGTTTGTAGGACACCTTTTCGCAGGGCAGTTTTGCCCAGCCCTGTAGAGTTCAAGATGAAATCAAAGGCTGGGAGGTGTTAAGCAGTGATACAGCACGGATGTCTGAATCGCGGTCATCAGGCTGTTGAAATGTGCTGGAGGTCAGAACAAGGCAAGGCCAGCCCCAGCCTGACCAAGAAACTCCTGAAGTCTGGAAAACTGGGAAGGAAGAGGAGGGCTGGAGATGAAGACAGCTCTGGTCCTCTCCCCCCTGCCCTCAGCAGGAGCGTCACACAGCTGTGGTCACGCAGCTGAGCACTCCCTGAGCTGGAGGTCTTCTCAGCCACGGCCTCTGATGCAACAGAGACCCGTGGAGTCCAGACTGGTGTCTGGGGTTGTTCAGGCAGCAAAAGGAACAAGTAAGCTCTCCACCACAGGAGCATTTTGTTTTGATGTTAAAATGTGATAGGCAACAAATGTATTCATGTCTCTGTGAGGTGGGTGGTTTATTGTCTGCTTCTCGGGCACGAGCCCACGGCAGAACTGCCGTTGCCAAGGCAGGATTTGCTTCGCAGCAAAGAGAAGGCTCCAGGGAGACCTTAGAGCAGCCTTCCAGTACCTGAAAGGGGCTGCAGGAGTGATGGGGAGGGACTTTTTACAAGGGTGTGGAGTGATAGGACAAAGGGTAATGGCTTTAAACTGAAAGAGGGTAGATTTAGATTAGATATAAGGAAGAAGTCTGCACTGTGAGGGTGGTGAGGCACTGGCACAGGTTGCCCAGAGAAGCTGTTGATGCCCCATCCCTGGAGGTGTTCAAGGCCAGGCTGGATGAGGCTTTGAGCAACCTGGGGTAGTGGAGGGTGTCCCTGTCCATGGCAGGGGGGTTGGAACTAGATGATCCTTACTGTCACTTCCAACCCAGACTGTTCTGTGATTCTGTGAAGACCCGGGGGACTCTCCTGCTTTGTAGGCAAGATGCAGAGCATGACCTGCATTGCAAAAAGACCCTGAGGCAAATTTAGCAGCTCACGATTACTTCTAGTTAGCACTGCTTATCCTGGCACAGAGCGGAGACAGCGCAGCAGGGCCTGACTGCCCCTCTCCAGCTCAGGACTGGCCCCGTCCTGGCTCTCCCCGCAGCAGGATGGTGACCACAAAAGAGCTGCTGGTGGCTGCAGCGTGGTGCCTGAGCATCAGCATGGGGTGCTGCTAAACCCCTGTCTCCACATCCAGCAGCACAGTCCTGAATTTGGTCATGTATTTGTTATTTCTACCCAGAGAAATTGGGGCGTGGTAGGGAAATAGTGGAAATTTGTTTTCCATGGAAAACGATGAAAGGCACATGCAAAATCAAAACCACGCTGACCCCTGCACTGTGCAAATCCTGGGCTTACAGCAGCTCTGCTTTCTGGCTGCGTAAGAATATGTGTGTTATTTGCTGTGCTGAGTTCCAGGCAGCACCATGGTACATCCAGAGGGCACAATATGTGTCTGAGTTAGGGTGGAAGCATCAGTTCAGCAGCACATTGTGTTTATAGTCCCTGGCAGATGATAGACTTACTATGCATTAGTTTTAACTGGCACAGGGAGCACCAAAGCTCTTTCAGAATAAATCTCTCTCAATGCTTACGTCCGTTCATGATGGTTATGACCTTTTAATCTGCCTCCAACATACTGAACTTCTGCAACATGTTCAGTTTTATAGTTTTATAATTCTCTGAAGTGCATTCAGGGCTTGCAACCAAGGTGCAAGGGAGACACAGGCAGAGGGAAAGCAGCTGCTGCAAGCGAGGGCTGCAGTCCCCTGCCTGGGAGCGGACACTCTCCCTCCTTGGGCTGCCTCTTTGCAGGAGGCTGTGCTCCAGCAGCAGCCACGAGGTGAGATGATGGCCTGCCCTGTCCCTGGGGGACCGTTGCTGTGTCCTGTGCACCTTTGGCACCTGCCTGCCCACCCAGGAGGGGGCTGTGAAGCCATTTTACCAGGAAGCACGAGTGATTTTGGAGCTTTGCTTGGAGAGCCAGGGGCTTTGGCTGCCTCTAGCATAAATCACCAGACAAAACTGGAGGCTTTTTTTGAGGTGACTATGTGAAACTGGATCTGAACCCACACTCCGGTTCTTCTCGCTCATCAACCCTCCAGGCTGTTCCATTCCCTCACCTGGTCCAGCAGTGAACGCTGTGCTGGAGGTCATGCTGTGTGAATGGTGAAATGCACGTCCTGGCGATTAAAAACTGGTGCAGAGTGTCCCTTTGGGAGCGTCGAGGGAGAGGGAGGAAGGTGGGGGACCAAAGCGATAGCCTCCATTGACGAGTGTTTTTCCTGCAGATTGACACGATGAAGACCCACGTGTCCAGACCAGGGCCAGGCTACCCGAGCATCACAAAGTGTGAGTCACACACCATCGCTTCAAATGCGCCCCAATTATTAGTTGTATTGTGTAGAGCATGTTCTTACATCACAGCTTTCTATTCTTACATCGGTTATTCTAGGAAGTCTTTCACAGCATGAACTCGGGTGCTAATGAAATTGTGGAGCCACAGGGCACGTCGCAGATCATGGGAGCACACAAACGCCCGCACAGGAGATGGGGCTCAGTACAAGGCAGCTCACCAGGCACAGGTGTGGCCAAGCTTCCTGCGAGCACCCTGGCCTTGCACACAGCTACTCATTAAATAGCTGCTCTGGGCTTTAGCTGAGCTGGGCAAGTAATTTCTCAGCAGTTTCCTTAAAAAAAAAAAAAAAAAAGTAGAAGAAACACAGCTAAACAAGGTGCTTCACAAGTTCACACCAGTTACACTGAACTGTTTCACTGATGCAAGAACTCCCACCTGTGCTGAAATGGTTAATGTTAGTATTTCAAAATGCTATTTTTACATAAACCTTTAAAATAATTTAAGGTTACTAAACTGGTTTCTCTCATTCATTGAAAAAATGTAAGAAATTATTTCAGATTAACAAGAAGTTATTTCTTCTCCAATTTTTTTGAAGCTGCAGCGGCAGAGCATGTTTACACAGCTCACGTTCACCAGGGGAGTGGGAATTATGGCGTGGCAACTCTGGAGAATTGAAAGTCACTGATGATGCATTAGAGTGACCAAGTCCTAAGAGAATATAAAGGACTCAGATGAAGAGATTTTAAATCCATGCAGCAAAAAGATGGTGTCCATTGGAGAGCCCAGCTGCTTGCAGAAAGAGTGAGAATATTTTGCAGCGTGTGTCAGGTCTCAGGTAAGGCAAATACACGGCTCAGCATTTATGGTTTTCGGGAGCTACATTACTCTTCAGTTAATCTGATCTAGACATGAGCGCATATGTCAGTCTGTTTCACAGGTGTAAAACTGATTGAATTTCAACACAAAAGTAATGAAAGGGCCATGTTTAAGGTTGTCTGCCAGGATGTGTAAGGCTGAGAAGCAGCTGACTCTAATCACAGGCTCCCCAAACTGATGCTGATCAAGGCACCTGTTCCTTGCGAGGAGCAGAGCTCATGGAAACAGTAGTGAGCTTTCCTCCGAAACCCATCCTCCATCCTCCATGGGCGCCCTGTGACCATACTGCACCTTCAGCCTCCCCCACTCTAACCAGCCTGTGCAGGGACGGGTGTTCATCCGGCAGATTCCAGCACCTGTGACTAAGCACCTTCTTGCCTTTATTTTATGCTTAATATTTAAGGGTCTTGAAACATCAGGAGAACTTCAGAGGGGTTGGTTTGCAACACCTAAGGAGCGCACAGGAGAGGTGGGAAGTGTTGTGCGGTGGAGGGGCTCGGAGCAGACACAAGCCAGCAGCACCCGGCTGCGGCTGCGACCTGGGCTGAGAGAGCACCATCACCCAACCTGGCATTTCTCCAGGAGCCCAGGATTAATGATCAGGTTCTCATAAGAAGTGTCAGGAAACCTATTACCTCCCCATAAATACTCAGCAACGTTTTAGAGAGTTAATTTATTTTCCTCTCCTCCTCTCTTCTGCAATTTGCATTATCAGTGGCTAAATAGATTACAGCACGTTTTACCCCGATTCACCACTTCAAAGACCTCCCTGTAGCAATTTCATAAGTAATTCACTACTTGATCTTATAACTCCAGCACATATTGCCAACCACAGGAATTTTATGTCAGCCCAAATCACCATCCTTTTGGAAGTTAATATCTATTTTTTTCCTCTAGTAGAGTTTCATCTGCTCTGCAGCAGTAGAAAGAAAATGTTTTGTTCTAGCTGGACCCATTAGGTGGAGATCTGCATAATGGAGACATCCCAATGCTGCCCGTTAATCTCTCCACTGGAGTTGAGGTCATTTGGAAAATACGAGTTTTCACTTTGCTCATCTCTGATCTCTAATTTGAGGCACAATTTATTTTTCTGCACGGACCCCAGAGTAAACAGAGCCAATCATCATTTAAGCCCATCTGGCACCTTACCTCCAGAAACAAAATATGATGTAGATTTATAATACCAGAGTCTTCAAATCCTCGCTGGCCCATGGGTGAGCGATGCAGAGGCACGCACCACAGCACCAGCGACCGCCTCCTGTCCCAAGCAGATCCGTAGGATCCTGGCACCTGTGCACAACAGCCAGCGCTGGGAAATCCCTGTTGCCCTGTCTACTGAAGAGGGTCAGGAAGCTCCCTTCCTGCATTTTGACCCTTTTCCAGTATCTGTTGCATATATATGACCTAAATGTGCTGGCCCTCAGCAGGGTTCTTGGAAGAAATAGCTTTCAAGACGGTCTTATTTTCTGAACATATATATATATATACATATACATGTGTTCTGGTCTTTGCCCTTCCAAGTAGGGGAGTGAGCCTCTGTTTTGGCGGTGGCAGTATCTTATAGTGTAGGCAGGCTCTTACCCTTCCTCCAGCCAGAGGATGAGGAAAATGGCTCGTCTGGCCTTCGCTCCGGGGCTGCTCCGCACCGACAGCGCATCTGGCAAAGCCACAGCGGGCTCACTGGGGGCCAAGCCCTGACACGGCCAGGGGAGACACTGCTGCTCACTGGTCACTGCCTTGAAGGGTGCTCGGCTATCTGACAGAGAAATTAAGGTGACAACTAAATAAATATGAATTCAAACCAGCATGAATTGAAATGAATCTGAGCTAGGAGGTGAGGAATTCCTCTCTGGGGCCAGCACAGGGCTCACAAGCCCCATGTGCTCTGGTGCGGGGAAGTCAGCAAGAGCTGAGCATTGCAATATCAGTGTCCTGCACCAGGCTATCACGATTATAAATAAAAATGCTTTCTGAGAAAGCACTTAGTTCTTGAAGACAAATATTTTTCTTTT
This sequence comes from Pterocles gutturalis, assembly GCF_000699245.1. NCBI lineage: Eukaryota > Metazoa > Chordata > Aves > Pterocliformes > Pteroclidae > Pterocles > Pterocles gutturalis. The sequence continues at coordinate 20,825 of NW_010145446.1, read as the reverse complement.
GAATTATGATGCTTCTGGGTAGCTCTTCATGTCTAGGCTGCCCAGAAAACTCCAAGAGGGGCCTTATTTACTGTCTTTACAAATATTTTCAGAATTTTTTCTTCAACAAGATGCAGGAGGATCTTCTCCTCTTGGGTCAGCAGGATTTGCAACCAAGAGGGGCAGCATTAAGAGCATGAACTGCTACCACTGTGCTGCAAGGTGGCCAGCCCCCAGTGACCCCTCAGGGCTTGTGCCAGGCTGGACATCTCCCTTTCCAGCATCAGCTACTTCAGGGGCTGGGAAGCTCCCAATAGGGTCCCAGCAGACTCAGCTGCTGTGTTTGGTTCTGAATTCAGACTGCCCTTCTGCGAGTTGTACCGTTTTGTCATCCACCCATGTACTGGGCAGGCGTGAGAAGCTGTGGATGCCCCATCCCTGGAGGGGTTCAAGGCCAGGCTGGATGAGGCTTTGAGCAACCTGGGCTAGTGGGAGGTGTCCCTGCCCATGGCAGGGCGGTTGGAACTAGATGATCTTGAATATCCCTTCCAACCCAAACCATTCCACGATTCTATGATTATCTCACGTGTAAAACATATGGTAAGATAGTGGTGTGATGCCTGGCTCACAGCCGAATGCTGGAGAAAATAAAGAACCACAACTACATGTTTTAACATTTGCAATTAACCTTGAACAATCCCTTCCCTCTCATACTGGGCCTGTTATTGTCATATACTTCAATATCCTGAATACTTGTATTAAATTCTCTCTAACAGTTCCCTCGTTAGGCTGAATAAAAGTCAGCTTTTTTCCATATGCCCCACCAAGATCCCTAATCATCTCCATTATTCTTCTCTTGGCTTCCTCAATACTATCAGTACGCAGCTTAAACAAGAGCTGCCAGCTTCATCAGCTGCTTTAATACCAAGTGTTTAATAATTGCAGGTATAATTATTCACAACACTGACAAAATCTGCTATTCACCACTAATTTCTTCAAATTACTGAAGGCTTAGGGCAAAAATAGACTAGTTAGAAAGACATTCGTTTCTAATCAATTTTCGTTACTGTTGTTTAATGAACAAAATCTTCAACCCAGGGTTGCAACAATATTTTCTTTCAATGTAAAGAAAATAGAGCGAACAGTGGCTTACATGGAGATGTGCTTTGGATTTAGGTTAGAAACATTCCTCCCAGACCTCTCTAAGGGTGTGCATCCACACCAGAAAGGTGCAGCACCAGCTCACAGCATATTTCCCCACCTTGGTTTTGTCCTATTTACGTGTTGTCATTTTTTCCCACAGTCAGAAAACAGGGAGACACGGCACAAAACTCCAAACAAAGGATTGTCATGGAACCAAGTCCCCCCAGCGCTGTCACCTCCTGTTGTCTGTGAGGTCAGTGCATCCCATGGGATGTTTCCCAGGTGTACCCCACCTGGGATAAGACCCTTTTCCAGAAGAAATCCAGGAGCAGGGCACAGCTCCCTGGGGCACAGGGCAGGTCAGTGCTGGACAATGTCTCCCGCTGGGTCCAGGGTGATGCAGCTGCGATGCTGAGGTAGGAGCAACATCACTGAGTTTGGGGAGGTGAGCTCCAGCCCTGGGGACCCTGAATCTCCAGGAACGAGCCAAACCTGCGCTGTCAAACACCAGCCTTGCCCCAAAATCTTCCAAAGTGTTGGATCTAAGCTACAGCAGACACAGATCTTTTTCCACCCTAGTGAACTGCACTGCATCTTGCTCTGGCTGACCACGGCTCTGGGCATCGGTACGGTGGGGAACAAGGGATGTGGGACACGAGTCCAGGACCGTGGGGATTTCCCAGCCTGGAAACACAACACGGTACCCCAGGGATCTCTCAGATACTAAGGATGCAGGCTTGGGGATATTTGCTACTTCAGATGTGGCAGTCCAAAGGCATGACAGAGGTTAGACTCGATACTTCTGCCCAGAACATCTAAGCGTTGCAAGTCCAGCTGTAAAATCAGTGTACGGGACAGTATAGCTATATAAATGCACGAGCATTGGTTTTCAGAATAATGTCAAAATAAGCTTTTTTTAGGCATCCTAACAGATATGAAACAATAATAAACCCAATAAAATCCTACACGATATCTAGGTAGCAATGCTGTGGTATAACAAGAGTATACACAGCTTTACTTTCCGTTTCTTTAATATCAAACTCATCCTACTTCCCTTTCATTTCCAAGGAGCTGCTGCGCACCTGACACAATTATTTCATTCATCTCTTCAGATGAACAGATATTGTCGTGCTCCAGCCCTGTGACATCCTGCTGCTGCCAGAGCGAGCGGTGGGTTCGCAGCAGATCTGGTAAACAGGACACCAGCGTTTTCCCTCGGTGTCCCCGAAAGCATGGCAAACAGCAGCCCTGCGCTTTCGCAAGGGAAAAGGCTCCAAAATGAAGGCTCTGCCTGAATTCCCAGTTTTGCTGTTGGGAAGCAGGTGGGATTTCTCGAGTCACCAGCCTGCATGGCTGCTCGAATCGCTCCCCGCGGCTCCCCTCACCCAACGGCTCTGGGGGACAATTTGCAGTTCCTGCAGAGGGCTGTAGGAGTTGATGGAACTGGCTGATTTTTGCTGGTCCAATATAAAATCATAATAAAAATTGGTTTTAGGGTCCAAGCACCTCCAGGTGGAAGTCCTCTTTCTTTCTCGGTGATGGTGACGGTCACGCAGCCGAGCAGCACTGCTTTCCATGCAACGCTCTCTGCCTTCAGATACAAGAGGCAGGAGAAGGCGAGAATAACAGGAATGCTGGATGGCAAACCTCAGAAACTCTACAGCCAGAGAGCCCTTGCTATGACAAAAGCATTTCAAATATGTTCTAGCCAGAAGTGTCGGAAAATCAGACTTCTGCAAGCATTTCATCTAATTCGCTCTTTGCAATTCATGAGGCCGGGCGCTGCGCAGGCAGCTCTGGTCCCCAGCGAGCCCTGGCTGCTCCCGCGGCCCCGCGCTCAATTTGCTCAGCGAAGGGGTGCTAACGCTTCCGTATGCAGCACGCATTTCCTTAAATGTTGAAAGACTTAAACAAATTGTAACCACCCTATAATTTGGCAGGTTAGAAAAGAAGCTTTTAAAGAGCCTTGTTAAATAAATGACTTAAACCTTCACCCCAAGCTATTTTTAAAATTCATTTGTCTGCACTCCAGCGAGGAGGAAGGCACAACTATATGCATGATCCATGTCTAAAATTTTGATTGCTGAGTTAGTTAGAAGCAAGCTATGGTCTTTGTGGCTATTAATAAATGAGTTGGGGAAATGGTGTTGGAACATTGGCTACTGAAATAGCCACAGTTTCATACCCTTCCTCCACAGAGCAAGAATTGGAATGAGATTTATGGAGGAATTTACAGCAAAGGAAAAAAGCTGAAGCACACACACCACCTCCTTGCAGCAGAGTTTTAACGCCTAATTTACACTCTGGCTTGCCACTGCAGCCTGTGCACTTTTAATCACCTTAATTATGAAGTGCCCACTTGTCATGATGCTGCAAATCAAGATATGCAAAAAGAGCTACACAGGAGTTTGCATAAAAAAATAATGCTGCTCCATCCACCCCCTCCTGCAGAGCCACGAGCTGCCTGTGCTTTATGTCACTGCCATCAGAGGTAGCGTGAACTCACAGGGCACAGCGACGACCTTGCCTCAGTTGAGATCTCTGGGGTAGGGAGAATATTTAACCCGGCACCTTCAGATGCTCTGCAGGAGCGGAGGGTGCTGAGCTCTGCCACTGCCTGTGCCACCGGGGATTGGGAATGGCAGAGGGTATTGGAGCAGAGATGGAAGGGATGAGGGCTGGCTAAAGGAAATGAGGGATGAGGGATAAACTACTGCTACAGGAAGCAGAGGTCCTTCACGTTCCCCAGGAAGCAAGGAGAAAACCTCACTAGATGTGAATGCATTTTGTGCATTCCCCGGGAAACAAGTTTCCACATAAATAATTGAAATGTGTTTAAAATGGATGTCTGCGATGGCTTGCACAGACAGACTGCCGAGGCCATTAATTCCTTGGCCTCTGTTACCTCTGTATTAAATCAGTATCATAACCTGTGATTTTTCTGTGTGAGGTTTTTAATGCTAATGCCTTGTTCATGCAATTTGGGAAAGGAAACAGGTTTAGAAATAAGCAGTTCCCCATTAATATTTTCATTCATAATGTATATGCTTTTAACTGCCTTGCCTACAACCTTAAAGTAACACCTAATATGGAAAAAAATACACCAATCCTGAACCTACAATATGTGGGCAGCAGAGCTACCAGTGGGAAGTAAGGCTGTCAGGTTTGTGTTGCTGAATCAAGGGCTTTACTGAATGAAAGATGCTGTAACTGCTCAGTACCTTTTTTAAACAGTCTTAGAGCCTTCCATCTCATTCCTAACAAAACCAGAAGAATACATCACATCACCTCTGTATTCATCCTCCACCGGCACAGGTGGAATCCCCCAGTCTGCAAGGACATGTCAGGGGAAAGAACTCTTGGACTGCATCTGGACACAGCACTAGAGACCCTCCTTGGTACAGGTGGCGATCTTCTCCTCCGGGAAGCCCCAGACCTATTCCTCTTACCTTCCCAAAACCCACAAAGAAAAATTGTAGGAGGACTTAGTATGTCAGAAGCAGCTGTACAGCATCTCACTGTCAGCAGACTCTAAGTCAGCTGCAGAAACTGTTACGATTTTGGTCTTCAGACGAAGCGGGGCACCACACAACCAAACTGGGGTTCACATCATCAGGCAAGAGAGACATAAAAAGACTCAAAATATTTGGAGGTTAAAATGTCCTCACAAGTCCAAAGGCTCTATTGCATGCTCTTCATCTAGAGAACAAAATAGAATTAAACAAAACATATGAAATTAGCACTGGCTGCCACCAAGTGTAGACCAGACACAATGCAAAGACACGTTTCTACGGTTAACAAAAGCTTTGTAGATAGCTTTGCATCACCTGTAAGCACTGCCCCAGAACTGTGCCACCCCCCTGTGAGACCTAAGCCAGGCAAATCGAGGTTTAAGCTCTGCAACCAGAACACGACAGCTCCTTGCAGCAGCCATAGCCCTGCAAGCTGATCCATTCAACATGCACCAGCACCTAACCCTGGCAATTCCCCTCTGCCAACCGGCTGCTCACACACAGCTGAGCTGCAGCCACATTTCTGCACTTTGTTCTGTAACTCCAGTTTCTGGCTCATGATGTTTCAGCACTGGTCCCCGCCCCAGAGTATTGATCTCCTCTCCAGGCCCCAGGACCATCCTCACTCCTCTCACTCTTCACCCCAGACATTGCGGCACTGTGAGCACCCTTCAGATGACATGTTCCACCTGACCCCCGGACCCTGCTTCTTACCTGCCTTCCTAGCCCAGAACTGGTCTTCCCTGCATCCTGGACTTCAGCTTCACAAAATTCGGTAGCTGGCTGATATGTCATGTTCGCCCTTTCTCATCTCAAAAAATGTGATCTAGAATCAGACCCTGAAGTGAGAACAGATTTCTCCAATTGCTGCATGCTTCATCCCGCTGAAGCATCAAACCTGACTGCAGATCAGAGGGTAATGCTGATGGATCTGGTATTTCAGCAGAAGCAGACCAAGGGCTTAACTGAAGCAGCAAGAACTCAGCCATCACAACAGCCTATGTGTCTGCACAGCCTTCTGCTTCAAAACCCTGATTGCTGGTTAACAGCAGATTATTTTACTGCATTACCTTGGTTGTCAGTTGAATATTAATTTACCATAAAACAATCCATTGCTACAGAACTTACTCTACTTGGGCAGAGATGGTAGACACCCTAACACCCTGCCGTCCTTTAAAGTGAGCCCTCTCTCTTGCCACCTCCCAGGCTCCCCGCACTCCCCCAGTCTCAAAAAGGACTGCACCCTCATCCCCCTGCCCCAGGCAGGGCCTTTCTCCTTTTCCCCATACAACAGACACTGGCCATAAAAACTAAGAGGTTCTGGGATTTATGATTCCTCCCCCCCTTAAATCAGTTAACACCATGTGATTAAAAGAACAAGTGCTTCTGATTGATCAAATTGGTAGTTTTATTTCCACCTGTTAAAAGAACTGTTTGCCTACCAGCAGGGTCCAACATAGATGGGACAGACAGACATGAATACAATTAAATACAGGAAAAATTGAACTATATACAAGACATACATTTACATAATAAAAAAAAAAATCTTTGAACTAGCTATCACTTCTTGCCAATGTGAAACATCACTGGAACTCAAATATATTTGGGATTCCCCCCCCCCAAAAAAAAAAGCATGTAATGCAATTTATTTTTTCCATGTACAGAGAATTAAAATTCATTTTGAGATGCACAAAATTTGTCGCACTTCACAGGGTAAACAAAAGCTAAAAGCTTTTTTGTTAAATATTTTTATTGTTTGCAATACCTAAATTTAAGTTAGATCTGTTTATTGAGACACAAACTATTAAGTGATATTTACATGGAGGGAGTTGTGCAAAGTCATTTTAGGTTATGGCTAGTGGACTGTGAAAGATGCACAGATACGTGACTCACCCTCATCCCCCGTCGTAATCCCTTAAATCCTCTTCCAATCATACCTCTTGTGCAGTAGCCACCCAAGAAAAACTGGCCATAATTTGTTTCTTTTTCTTTTTTAAGCTATTGTGAGAAAGCTGTTTCTGTGGCCCTTAAATATCTTGACAGTTGTAATGCTGGGCTGTTTCTCTTCACGCAATTAATGCTTTAAGCAATCTTTAGTACTGTTTCATCCTTTCTATGGTTTTTGGGACACAAATGCCAGCTGTTGTTGTCACTGGACTACCCTAAGACTGCTGTAGTCCTTGCTTGTAGTTTATATTACCAGTGGGAGCACACAGTAACTAGAGGTGTGTACCTTTGCAGTAGTTACCATATTGCCACAATGGAGGAACTGCCTATTCCTGATGACAGGGCTGAACCAGAGCTGTTCCAAACCTGTGTGGGGAAGGTATTGCATTTCCTAAGCTAGCCTTTATGGAACAAAACTCTGTCTGTATTACTACATCCAGAAACATCCCTAAATATTCTAATTAATGGAACAAAACTCTGTCTGTATTACTACACCCAGAAACATCCCTAAATATTCTAACTGAAAAGAAAACACTGTACGTTTGGGTTGCAATCTTCAATAAAGAACCTGAGACAGCTAATTAGAAGAGCTGCTTTAATTAAAGGCTTCCTACAGATCTCTAGGACAGGTTAGCAAAGACATCAGAAATCAATGTTGACTAAACACATCCTACAGCTGTGCTGCACCAGAGCACAAAATGGTACTTTAATAGTTTATCATAATCAAACAACTGCCAAATTCATCCAAAGTTTAATTTTGGACATTTTTCTTTTACAGACCAAACCTCAGCCTTCATAGATGCAGTTACTGCATATGTGGGTCATAAAATACTGATTTTAAACACATCACCTACTTTTAATTACTGTAATCCTGCTTGTATCAGCTCCTCTGGGATTCCACATGAGCTTGCAGATTTTAGCTGTTATAGGTTTAAAGCAGTCATTTATAGCTCAGTCCTGAGGGGGGGGCAAAAAAAAAAAAAAAAGAAGAGTGACTGGATATCAGTGCATAAACCTGTGTATTCCTGCCTTGCTTCAACAGAGGAATGCTCTCTCAAAGGAAATGTCTCTGACCTATCTTCTTTTTAAAAATGCACATTTAAAGAAAGCTGGAAAACCCTAAGGGCAAAGGGAGATTAAACTTCTCTCTCAAAAAAGCTGCCAAATCAATATTGCTCCCAAACCTCTTTTAAAGTCCCCACTTCCTCAACCCATGGCAAAACAATTATTTAATTTTTAATCGTATGCACCAGCCTAAAACCAGTCAGGTGTCAGTTTAACAATGGAAGGGAATAGCAAAGTGAATGTACTGAGCTTTAAAGCATTGCGCTGGGTACACTTGATACAGTAAGAAGATCTGTAGGTAGTTTGGTATTCAGCTGACAAGAGGAAAGCATACACTTGGCTTCTCACTCATCACTAGCAAGCCTAGACAAGACTATATTCTCTTTACTTATCAGGAGAGAGTGCTATAGAACAGTAGTAAACCCAAAAGACCATCTTGTCACATTAGAAAATAAATTCAGTGTTGTGATTCAAATTCAGGAATTCTTGGCAGTTAAAGCATTCAAAGAAGTACCTTCCTATTGTATGTGTTGCCAATTTGACTACATACTTTAGATCTCATGGAGTTCATAAAGACATCTACATGTTCAAGCCTTCTGCTTAAAAAAAACCTGATTGCTGGTTAACAGCAGGTTATTTTATTGCGTTACCTTGGTTGTTGATTGAATATTGATTTATGATAAAACAATCCATTGTTACAGAACTTACTCTACTTGGGCAAAGATGGTATCACAGAAAGCAATATAGTAATGAGCTGCTGATAGGATAAAACCAAAAGTGTAATGAAATGGCAAATTGCTCATCCATATTTTGAAAGGTAACTATTCCATATCCGTATGCAATGGCGGGAATAATTTAAAGAGTAAGAAATAAGAAAATAGTCAGACCCCTCTTATTTAAGCATTAAAAAAGTAGAAGGACATGGATTAGCTGCTTCTTTTCTGATATAAGCTGCTGGTCTAGTTTAGAGACAGTCATAAGTTTAACTTTATAACCAGTGACATAGCAAGAAGCAGCTTGGACCATTAAAAAAAAGCAGTTTATATATGTACAAGTCATTCTCCAAGAAAATCTATTTTGTTTTGATGTGTGCACAACTTGCTGCTCCTTCAATCTTCGGAGCCCTGAAAACATGACATTTTCCCCAAAAATCCAGTTGAGTCTGTCCTGAGAAACAGAAGCATTCATATGTAAATGGGATGATACTGTCTGTGAGTGAGTTTCTTCCTGCACGTTGGGCAAGAGTTGGCATTCCTAAGGGAATCTCGGAGGCACTGACTGCAGAAGACATGGCCACATTTGGTTGACACAATGAGTCGTCCACTTTGCACAATCTGGAAGAAAAGAAACCACAACAGGTATCTGGAGGAAAGAATTCACCTTGGCTGCCCTGTTGACACCAGGCAAATAGGACTTGGAGTAACTGGAACCATTATGCTACAACTACAATAATAAGGAACCCAAAGATCTTCCAGTGCCATCTCGGGAAGTGTCTCTCCCTCTACACACACCACTAAGAAATGCCTTGGAGTTACAAGCCGGTTCGACCTCCCAACCAAGGTCTGCACTTCAAGCCAGCTGTCTGTAGCATCCCACGTAACCCAAGAGCATTGCGCAGCTCACCCTCTGCCCCATTTTCCCTCCAACAAAAAACAAACTATGACATGTGGGTCCTTACCTCTGAGTAGCCATCCATGCAAATCGGACAACTAACAGTACCAGACGGCCTTGGGGGAGAGAGAACAAAACCAGAAAGATGATGCATCCATTAATTTCACTGTGCATTGAGGGTTACCAACACCTAAAACATCATGGAATCATCTGGCTACACAGACTGGCCAGGATGCATTTCATCTGAGGAGCCCTGCGTGCCTTTAATGCTCTCAAGCTGCTGCATTTAACAAGGGAGCTGGGGTCTCCCTTACCTAAAGGAAACCGCATTTTGGTTTTCATGAGTCTCAGATGCAGTTAGTCACCCTGCTCCATTATTACAAGTAACAGCAGTCTATAGCACTGCGCAGTACATATAAGGCAGTATTCATCTTCAACAAGTCATAAATAAGAGTTTTGTAACAAAACCATCTAGTTGTCCTTTGGAAACTATTCACTCTAGAAGTGAAAGAGGTGTCAGAAATTAAAACATTCCTTATTCTAATTAAGCAGCATCGCAGCCCAGTAATGTATTCATTCCAAGAACTCCTTCCTTATAAAACATACGGCAGGAACAAACTAACGTGCAGAAATATTAAAAAATAAATTTCTACGTCAGAGAAGGAAACACCAACTCAGTGGCTGTTACCAAGCTGCAGTTACAGATGTACCTCTCCTGCCTTCAGCCTCCAGGACAGCTGTATTGCACACACACTTGCTAACAGACAGAGCTATTCTGTGTAAGGAACACGTCATACTGTAAGCGCTGAATAATACTCTCTATGAGAAAGAGAAGGAGCTTCCTGTCAATTTATTTACAAGTTAATCTCTATTTTAAATGATCACAGTAAGCTCCTTTCATAAGTCTCTACCATAAACACTTGGCTTTATTATGTCACTGCCCACACTACACAACAGTTTATAATTTATTAATTAAACAGGAACAGAAAGCATGAGATATCCTTTATCCTATAATCTTAAATTCAAGCAGTTAGCACTACTAACATCTACCCCTAGTTTCACATACATAATTTAACTCCATTAATTCTTCCATTTTTACTACTCAAATTTTTCATGCAGCAGCTGTAATACCAACTCAGTAATCAATTACAGTTGACTATAACCTTCATATAACCAAGAGTAGTCTAACACTACAGAATAATGCTGGAGATTTCCACAGGGCCGTTTTTGGCCCTTTTGTCAATGACCTTTTTGTCAATGTTAAATACTGCAGCACTGGGTTGTTCCAGCCTTTCCTAAACAGAGAAGCAAGGTACACTCTTCAACAGAGAAGCCTGAGATTGAAGGAACAAACCACAAAATTTTTTAAATCAACTAATTAGTGGGATTTATTCACCTACATGCTTAACAACCAAAAGTTTAAAATATACAAATTCACTGGCAAAATTCACTATGTTTTAGACTAGTATAAGCCCTTTAGGTGGCATACTTAAGACCTGACAGCCAAAATTTCCATAACCAAGTTCTCTCCCACATTGCATTCCAGTAATCTAAAAGGGTCAAAGCACATCAGCTTTATTAAAACCTGTATTTTTCCCTCAAACACTTGAAAAAAAATGTTTACACCACAGTTCTCATGTTCTTCGTTCTTCCCTAGTCACACAGACCTCTGATTTCATTCAATTAGTCTAATACATTGCATCTGTCTTAACATAACCGAGTGCTCCTACAGCAGGAGTTCACTGTTTCTCCACAGAATGGGGTCTTTACTGTGCAAGCACCTGATCCAAACAGTGAGATCTCCACCTCACACGCAAACATATCAGAGCTCCATGACGTACATGGGCCAGAACAAAAACTGGCCACAACAGTACTACCTCCATAACCACCTTGCAAGTATACCTTGGTAAGAACGCTTACTGCTCCGAGAGAAAAAGGCAGTTAACTGGCACACTGTGCAAAAAAAGCTGTGAGTGAATAGTAGTTCCTACTGGAATTTGCCAGGCTGCTGCTTGTCAGTCTTGTGATACCAAGCCTCATGCAAAACATTATGAGCTAGGGCCTGTGACTAATCCTCCTCCTTTGCCATACATCCACACTCATCTTTAAGGTTGTATGCACAGCTGTACATCTGACTCGTGCTGGCTCTTTATCCTGAAGTGCAAATGGTGTCATTTAGTCATCATACGAAACATGATGTTGTACTCACTGAAAGAAGGAACTAACTAGAGTATGTTAAGACTTCAAAGATACATCAGGCTATAGCAACATAATTTTGTCCTGTATGTATAAGTAAAATGCAATGTTTGGTAGGTCATAAGGCATACATACTTTGAACTTGCAGTTTCATCTTCCAGTGGTCCTAATTCTCGAGACACTTGATCTGCCACATACACATCGTTATCTCTTGCTTCATCTTCATCATCGCTACTCAGTACACAGCTGTCTGACTGTCGCTGACTTCTTAGTCTGAGATTTCTTCTTTGTCGTTGATTCTCTGCAATTAATTTTTGGTAAATTAGATATATTAGAATATATATATCCCTGGAACTATCCTTGAAATGCATGATGATAAATAGTCTGTAATGGTTCATATTTTACATGGACCATATGCAGCTGGGTAAAAAGCAATCTTAAAGTGGTTTCCTAAATATTAAGGGTAAACATTTCTAGACATGGTGAATATTCTGCTATATACTGACAGAAAACATTGGCTCTATTCACCCTACAAACAGCTAAAACATGATGTTAAGGTTTCTCAGTGTCATAAGGTTCACGTAGTTACACTACCAGTGAATAAACCTCCTCTCCCAATTCCTACTTTCTTACTAACAAAGAATGCTACAACTCTAGGTTCAGGAATTGCAACAATTGCAACAATTGCTGTGTGCTATGAAAGAGAAAAAGAGGGACGGAACTGAAGTCAAGTTTCCAAGTAGCTTGGTAAGGTAGCACATATGAAACAAAAAGGCCTGGTGAATCACAGAGTCCTTTGTTCAGAAAGTTCCAGAAGCGACGGAAGAGATGCTTTAATCTAAAAAATGTAGATTATGGAGCTGCTGTGGTTCCTCACTGCTCTATCCAGGTACGATGCTAAACTATTTCACTCTTTGTGTTAAACCAAACCTCCCCACTCAACGACAGTGTCTATAAAATTAGTCTTTTTAAGAACAGTACTTGGAAATTATAAAAATACTTTAAGCACTATCTCTTTAGACATTTTCATCATCTTCCTCCTGGGTTGAGGTAACTTGAAAATGGAGTTATATTGCCCGACATAAACGGAGATGAAAAAAAATTGATCGCCCAGTCTGTAACATCCAAAGGTTAAAGAACTGCTGTTTGCTTTTTAACAGCTAGAAACCACATACATAATTCTCTCTGCAACTCCAGACTCAAATCAAGAACTAATCAATTAATTTACATAAATAGCCACAAAATTAAAGTTCGCTCCTGCAAAAGCATTCAGCTACCACTTCTACTGCAAGCATTTTTTACTTGCTTGTGCTTCATTCAGAGCACAGAATAGATTATATTCCAAGTAAGCAGCTAACAATATCCTAATACATCTCAGATATAATCTGAACAAGGTCTAAAAGATGTAAAGGATTAACTTCTTTATACCTATAACTATTGTAACATCTAAAGTAGAAAAAAAAATCCACCCTTGTTAATACCTCCCAGTACTAAATTTGAGGCGACACTGACCACATACTTTAGCACTGCCCTTTTTGCCTTTTGGCAAATGCAGTTTCAATCCATGCTGCTCAAGTTCATTGGAACAGAAAAGTTAAGTTTAGGACAATGCCTTTATCAGTTGTAAAATGTCAACTCACCTTCAACGATCTTGCATCAATATACATGGGAAGGGAGAGAAAAGAAAATACAGTTAGACTTTGGTGTGCACCCCTCGTGTTACACCAGATAAGCTAACAATTACAACAAAACAAGCTAAGAATGGCAGGATATCGCTATATTATTTTGATGAAGAATGTTAAAAGTAGTAGTAAAATAGCTGCTGTTCAGAAAACAAGCAGTTGCTTCTCTTTCTGCCGAAAAGGGATAGAACCCCTTGAACACCCTCCTCCCTGCTCCCCAATTTCCAGACCCTAATTTGATTTAGGTTGGAGGAGATGCTTTCCCTCTTTCTCCCCCAAACAGGTAAATTCAAGTGTGATAGCCATGAACACTTCAAATTAGATTAACAGCTGCTGAAGAAAACAACCCACCAACCCCAAACTCACCACTGTCTTTGGTGGAATTAGAGCTGGGACAATACAGATCACGTTGTAAAGTTACAGGCTTTTCCTTTGCAAAGGCTCAGGACCAATCCCAGCAAGACATACCCCCTGCTTTTTGTGTTTTGGTTCACACAGCAGAAGTGGCATCCCAAAACTGAGGTTATAAACTACACTGTGGGCTGCACTAAATACTATTCTAACTTCGAAAAGAGAAGAAAAAAGAAAGAGGACTTTTTCTAAGACTTCTTAGAGCAATAAACTGAACCAGTTCGTCCCACGGCCAGCTACAGATGCACTTGGCATCTGTGACAGGAATACCTTAAACCAATGTTGCAGCTGAACACTTCGTATTTGTGCAAAGACTTACTGTTCTCTTCTTCGATTTTTATTTAAATCACTGGCCTATACCTTTGATAAATCATAGCTTCAACTTCAAATTGCATCTCCTTATGTTACATTACCCACAACTGGTACATATTCTCCCCACGTCCTGGAGCAACAAGCTATTTTAGACTACCCTCTATTTGCAAGTGCACCTCCAGAGCAGCTGCTCTGTTGACTTGCAACACATGGCTTTCATGCACTGGCAAGTCACTTTTGAACTTAAAACTTCTCCTTAAACTCAGATTCTATCAGGGAGCACAACAGAAAACTAATTTGACTACAAGATTTAGATAAGGGTACTATTCACTACTTACCACAACAGAATCATTGCGAGTTAGATCAACGACTACAGGCTCAGAAGATTCACACGTGAGATCTACAACTTCTTCACCAGCTTAAAAATACAAGTTCAAATCAAGATTAGAGGTCACACAGGAACAAGTGTGCCTGCCACTATGTAACAGGCTGAGGTATGATTCAACCTTGACCTATCCCACTTCTCTTCAGGAACATATCCAACATTTCACTCAAACTTTGCTCTCAACAGTCCACATAAAGCATCACCACCAGTGTCTTCTGCATGTTGCAATGCAAGAGGAACAGCAGCGGACTGCCTTGTACAGTTATGTTGGACGACAACAGCTTGTGGGAGGCACACAGCAACAGATTATTCATCTGACATAGGAGAATGTTTATCACACAGAACAAAACATGAATCACATAGGATATAATAATTTTACAGTACCATGCTATAAGTGTTCCTGTTTCATGTCTCTTCCAACCTTTCAATGCATAGCAAACACTGAAAAAGCCATATAGTTACCTGGAGACCGACAGTTACATTTAACCTTTCCTAGGATTTCAGAAGGCAATTTAAATATCTACTTAGGAGATCAAGGAAGCTTTTTAAATTCTGAAACTTTTTGTAAAAATGTACTGACCAAGTAGTGCCTCTCCTTTGAGGGACAGGGCACAACTAATGACAAATTTTTAGTTATCTTGTAAAAACTTAGGAGTTCCCAAACTTATTTTACTGCTGGTCTGTAGTAGCAGCTGCAGTAACACCCAGCTCATCAGACCAGCCAGTCAGATGTTTGAGTGGCATTTCAGTACCTTTATGACACAACTCATCTATCACTACTGGTGAACCTATCACACCTCAGTAACAAACCAAAACAGTTGTCAGTAGGCTCATTGTTCATCGATGCCATACTAGACACTTTCTAAAATCAGAGGTTTCCCTTTGTCCCCAGTAAACGGCCTACAAACTGGCAAAAGCAACATGTTAAGTGGGACCCCAACCCTCCAGAAGCAACTTATGTTCTTACCAAGTTAAAAATAAGGCTTACCACTTTCTTCCAGTTCTATTGGCTCTGCTTCTGAAGCTCTGCCTGCGGTGGAATCCATCAGCCTGTTCCGCTTCCGAGCTTGCCTAGAATTAACTGCTCCTCCACGGCGCTTTCGTTGAGTCTAAGGGAGAACAAAACCTTAGCATTTCCTTTAGGACTAATATTAACATGGCCCTCATCTTGGCAGCACCAATGAAAGCACAGAAGGATACACAAAACACTCCACCAAAAGGCTAGAATACGCAAAGCACAGTGGCATAGGTCATTCCTACCTGAACACATCACAGAAAAGACATCACCCCACATCTCGTACCAGTTTGGTCACAACACAAAAACACACCCTCATGGTTTGCAACTGAGAAGACTAGTTCACAATTACATCCGATGTTAGCTTCCAGCCACCCTTTGGAATCAGTCTGACCTAAGGCTTTTGCTCACATTGTAAGCACTTCTGAACTATTGCTAGCACCTAGAGAGATAAAAAAATCTGAACTATCACAGAACATGAAGTTGCATGAAGTTTTAATATGCTTATGTTCCAGTGTACTTACTGCAGACTCTAAACACATTAACAGAGGTACCACAAACAACACGTTTTAAGAATCAGGTTTTCATTGAGTATCAAGATACTCACTGTGCTCATGGTGTTTCTTGATCTAAAACCACAGAAAAAAAAAAGCTACGAATGCCACAGAAGTAATTGCAAAGAAGCTACAACCATCAATTCCTTCTATTCTTTTAGGCAGTACACTGCTAAAAAGTCCAAATTTCTCAGGATCCGAGAAGGAGGTTCTTCCACACCTGTAAGAAAAGACGAGAGATTACCTGTCTGTAATTCTTGTCTCTCAAGTATTCCCTCTCTCTAAGATTCACATTCCTGAGTCACCATTTGAGCCTCAGACACCTACAGCTGGGCCTGAAGCCTCAGTCATTCTCACCCATTTCCTAAACTAACCACCAGAAAAAACTAGTTTGTTAGCAAACTAGAAAAATACTAATGAATCCCAATTGAGTTTAACTGAAAGCAACGGATTGACTCTCATGGCAAAGTTGGTGTGTGGTACTGAATTTCACATCTTAAAGCTTGCTCATGGCAAATTGTCCCATGTCCAACAGACAATGAGGAGCTGGTAAGGGGACAGTGGAGGGACCAGGAATAATTAAGTTAAGCAAAAACTACAGAACTGTCTTCCTGATACTGACCTTGATCTATGCTGCAAGGACCAGCACACATGCTATCAGCCCATTCTCAGATTAAGAAACACTGAGACCATGCAGCAGGACTGAGTGGCACTGGTAGTCAATCATAACTTTAAGGACTCTCAAACTTTCTCTGTTTTTCTTAAATTACTAACTTTCTTAAGAGACTCATTAACACTGCATTGTGACATTATTCAAATAAAACATGCTGGAGAAAAATCCTTACGCTAAATTGGTAATTTTACTAAGCCCAAAGACACATTTATGGACAGTTTTAAGCAATACAATATGCCACTCATCAATTTTCTCACATTTTTAAATTTTAAAACAGGCACTGGTTTGCAAAAGCTAAATTAAAGTCACCATGCCTTTTTTTTTTTGTTATGCATAACTCCTTCTCCCAATATGAACCTAATAATTTTAAGATTTTTTTTTTTAAGAGGGTTTTTTAAAACTCTTGAAGAACTAAACATGTAAGTTCAGAGTTTTTCTCCCAGATGTGAGCAATACCCTCAATGTTCTCACCTGGGGTGTTGAGGACTAAGGCTCAGAGCTTGTTACCAGAGAAAGCCAGGAACTGACTTTCAGTCTCCTGAGTACAACCTCAGCACAGTACAGGTGACTCACCTACACAACCCTTTTCATAACATTCTGTGTCCAGGTAATGCAAGTTCTCTTTGCATGCTTTACCCCACTGTTTTTAGGGCCTAGATTTCATTTCACCTGTTAAGGAAGAAAGCTTTTCTGCCAGCCTTACCAACATTCTTGGGAAGATCCAGATCCTATTTTATTCACTTCACTGAACTTCTGGAATAGCGAACAATAACTTTTAAAACAAGACCGTACCTAATTCTGCATTCATGCAAAACAAATCAGAGAGGCTGATCTGTGAGCACATTTTCTAGGTGCCATAGGAGTTCCTTGCTTGATACGATTATTATTCACAGATTTGGTTTTGGAGCTTTTTGGAGACAAGGGGGAGAGGGAGGTGAAGCAAAGAGGACAGACAGCACAAGGGATGGGGTTAAGGGAGAGAATCATCCCTAAACATAGCACATCTGCTCTTTCAAATTAGTTGCCCACAGACAAGTTACCATCTTTATCTAACAGCTACAACCGAAACTGAAAATAACTTTGGCAAAGCAGCTCTACACACACAGCAGGAGGATGAACAAGACTGAGTAACATATGAAGTATATAAAGAAATTATGCCATTAGACTCTTTATAAGTTTATTTCATCAAGAAAGACAAGAGATTTTCCTTGTTTCTCCTCAGACATGGAATTAGAAAAAAATACTTGGACATTAAAAAGGTGGAAAATGTTAGTTGGTACACACATCTGAGGATTATAAGGAAATAAACTTTATATAAACTTACTTTAAATTACAAGTTTTTAGAACTGTTTTTAACCAGAACTTGTTAGAGCAATCTGATACACTGACAGATCTGCACTGCTGAAAGACAACAAAAACCAAGTCTCATGTATTCATTAGATAGTACAGTTTTGGATGTAAAACATCCAGAAGGTTTCACAAGACTCTGTGCTTTTCGGTTTTAACCCTGAATACAACCCAGTGCAATGGTATGTTGACAAAGTATCTTAGAAAGGGTTAAAAACATGGGGGGGAGCAAGCACCTGGGATGACTACAAAGATAAAATGTTGCACAGATTCTCTTTGGCCACAAGTGGCTTAAGTGCCAAAGAGGTGCTATAACAGAAGAAAAAAAAACCCCAAACAAAATGAAACAAACTTAAATTTGAAAATTATGTTGAAAAGAAAACTAAACTAATACACAATAAGACACCTGTTATGCTAAGACCACCCTACCCATGTTAAATATTCACCCACTTCTTTACCAAGAGACCAAGGAACAGATTATTTATAGGATTACTACAACGTCTCAGAGGATCCAGTATCAGATCACAAAGGCAACACAGGACAAAGCCACTTCTTGAACTAAGTGACAGAGAGCACCATTGCTGTTTAGATGGTTTAATTTTCAGAATTGGCAGTAGGCTTTATTTATACTTAATACAAAGAGTATACATAAGGCACAAATGTTAAACCTCTTCAGAAGCTTCTTCTGAAAAAGAAAGTTGAGAATGGATACCCATAGGGAGGCTCACCACTGTAAAACCACCTTAAAAGAAACCAGGCAGGTTCATCACTATCAACATGACCCAGCTCAGCAGAGTCAGCTTATAAAGAAAAATCAGACTGATAGTATTTATTAAGTCTGTGGAAGGATCCTCATGATCCAGCAACATTTTTTTTCTTGTAAGAATAAACCTCTTCTGTGGGGCTATAGATTTCTATATGTCATGGGCTTACTTGGGAAACTTCATTCAAAGTTAATTACCTGAACTGTAACAGGTAGCAAAAAAAAAAGCAAAGCTTACTTTCTTGAATTCTACACAGGTCAAGTTAGTAGTGCACAAAACAGAGGTAAACAATAATTTCAAGTTTTGCACCTTTGGAGACATAGTCATCAATGAGCATTCCTTAAAGAGTCTCAAAACCTCAGGACCACTCAATTTAATAATATGATTTGTTATACAGGACTGGACAGCCCAAATGAAGTTATGAGGTCTATATGCTCCTCCTGCAGCAGTCACTATGAAACTCCCAAGACTGGATAATACACGTAGAGTTACTGCATTAACCTCCCCAACCCATAAGCACCAAACAACTCCAGCCAAAGCTGTCAGCAAGTTCAGTTGTAGCGAGATGCATTCAGACATCAATTCAAAATTCTAGAATTAAGATTTTTTTTTTAAAGTACACAAAATACTTTTTTTAAAGTGAAAACTTAGCAGATCAACTTAGCAAACCAATAAATACTTTAACTTTTATAGACTTTTATTGCATCACTGCAGGATGACACCGTACCACAAAAAGCCACTCCCCCTTCCTCTCACACACAGAGCAGCACATGCAGTTATTGTTCCTGTCATTTAGCTCTCCTCAGGGCTTAAAGAGTGTTGTCCTCATAAAAACAAAGTTCAAGGTTTACTGTAGCTAACTCACTAGCATTTTAATTACTATTTTCACCAACACTTCTCTGTACAGGTAGACAGATACCTGAGAGAAATAAAGGTAATGTCATCTAAATTAAGAATGTTTACACTAGGAGTAAAAAAATATTGATTCCCATTAATAATTTGTGTCTCCTGTTAAGTTTTTTAATCTATTAAAAAGTTGACATTTTTTCCACTCATTTTCATGAGTTCAAGTTGACCTAATTTCACGTTTCAATTGCAATTGTAAAAAAAAAAAAAAAGATTCTCTAGACAACATAAACTGAAAGCTTTTCTTACATCACTCTGAAAACAAAGTCTTGGTCTCCCACATGCTTAGCATGAATTGAGGCATATTAGCTTAAGCAAGAATAGACATTAAGTAGACATTTTTACCATGTCTCACTAATACAAACAAGACTTCATAGTAATCCTAAACTTACTAAAGTAAGTACTAGAAGAAAGCAATAACATCAGTCTAAATGTCAGGTGTGTGCAAGGCACAGGTGACAAAACCAGCATACACTGTATTTGTCAAAACACGACATGCTTTGCCTTTAAGACTTGGCTTCTCATTTCCACTTTTAAGACCTCTCTTTGCACTCTTAACAACAGGAAACACAGAATCAAAGATGCAGCACATGAAAAAAAGTATCTGTGGTCAGACGATGCACTAACCAATCACAAAGTGCTAGCCTTAAATTTTTTTATCACAAGGACAAATAACCTGCCATTTTACTCTTTCAAAACTTTCTCATCATCTGTATTTCCAGTACCTTTAAAGACATTCTCCTGTTTTCAGATGCACTACAACAACTTTAATGAAAACAGATGCTGAGTCTATTATGTTTTATTCAAATTAGGTCATTCTACAAAAGCTTGGTAAGAGGCACCACATGAAGAGTAAAGATGAGAGATCAACAGCCTACCATAGAGATACACTAGCTTACCTGCTCTAAGCAGTCAGCTACATCTAGAAATAAGACCCTTACAAGCAGCCTAACCAAAAACCAAACCAAAACAAAGAAGCCAAGTAAACACGCAGAGAACAAAACACACCCACAACTCTCAGTTGGGCAGATATTTCAGAAACAACATAAAAAAAATAAAATTAAGATTGGCCAGAAGAAAAGCTCCTCGTTGCTCTGGTGTGCAGAATTTTTTCTCAGAGAGGCTATAGCTTACTTTCAATTGTCCCAGAATAAGGCACAGAAGAAATGAAAAAGAAGTTGCACTTTTAATGTCCTGTAATGGAAGTGCAGAGGGACGCTGAGGTAGGAGAGAAATGTTCCCTCCACTCCTGCTGTCAACACAAAACGGGAGGACAGAGGAACAACACCACGCACCTACATGTACTGCCTGTGCTGAGCCACC
>NW_010145445.1:41945-48654 GCF_000699245.1 Pterocles gutturalis | reverse complement strand
CTGGCTAATGATCCTGGAGCAGAGAGAGTGCCAAGACCACAGTCTCAGAAAGAGAGAGACTGAGAGCTGACTGAGAGAGCGACCCAGAGGAGAGTGAACTTCTGGACACACCTTTATCTGTGTGCTGGGCATGATGTGCATGATGTGGAGTGTATTATTGGCCAACTTCGTGTGCTTCCAAACCGTCATATATATACCGGGCACGATGTGCATGATATGGAATATACTATTGTCAAATTTGGGTCTCAATCCTAAACCTGAGGTCAAATCCTAGGCTCGTACGTGAGGCTGTGCTCCCTCCCAGCTTCTGCCCCTGCAGACACTGGCAGAGCAGAGAGGCTGAAAAGTCCTTGACTGTCCTGGCAGCAACTATAAACATCAGTGTGTTATAAGCCGCCTTCTCAGCACGAATCCAAAACACAGCTTTACACTAGCTACTATGAAGAAAGTTGACTCTGTCCCAGCCAAAACCAGGACACCAGTATACAGTCCTCTATTGATTTTTCTGTTTGTTTTGGGGTTTTTTGGGGGGGTTGGTTTTGTTTTTAATAAAATATAGATAGATTTTCGTATCTATGGTGGTTCCCTTTTCCTCTCATTCCTCATTGATGGAGTAGGCTTTCAACAGGGCATTTTAGGTTTTTCAGACTCAGAAGTTTATGATATTGAAAGAGGACAGTGACGTAAATAAATCTGTCTTTGAATTGTGAGGGGAGTGGTTCTCGAAATAAATTTGAATGATGTGTTCTTTTTCAGTATGCAAGAATTTGATTTAAAATGGTCCTTTAGAATCCAGAGGTTCATGTAGCAATTTGGAGACTGACCAACCACAGTCATTCACTTGAGCAAAGTTTGGGCTATTTTATTGAAAAAGTAGGGGCAGGGGGCAGAAAGCAACATGTACAACTCTCCCTTCTGAATTTGAAGTTCTGATTATAAAACGTATGTCCGTTTTGCAAATATCTGATGCTCACAGTTGTAATGAAGTTTATTACTGAACAATATGGATGTGCCTTTAATCCTGAGTTAGATCCATCATTCTCATGTATAAATAAGAGCTGCATAGTCTCTTATAAATTAAGTCATGTCTTCCATATGTTTTAAAGCCAGAGAAAAGGGATTCTTCTGTCATTGTTTCTGTAGATGCTATTCACAGGCTTCCCTGTGAATAGCTGGGAATACCTGGAGTATTCAAAGTTGCCACTAGAGGGTCAACTTCTTTTCAAACTGTCCAGTGTTTCCAGTGGAGGGATTACTACATATCAAGTTATATGATGTCCTTTCTCATATTCTGCTCTAGTCTTCTGCTGTCCTTTTTTGTCTGCGTAATTTAGATACAACATGAGCTTTAGCTAACTGATCACAGTTGAGAGTCACAAGCAGTGCCGATTCTTGCTTTTCGTTAACGCATACAAAATGTATTATATTTGTAGGTTTGTATTTGGATAACTCCAGTTAACAAATAATGTTCCTTTGTTCCTAAAAGAGAAATTATTTATCTGTAGCTGAGAATTGCATAGTTTCAAAGTATTTGTCAGTTACTTTAAAAGTAGAGTTTTTTACTGTAACAAAAAATGAGTGGTTACAGTGAAACTGACTCCCTAGCCATAATTTCGTTTCTCAGATGTAGATCTTTAGATTTATTGACTCTATGTAAAATGTAATGTTTATTAGATCTATTTAATTTTTATTATTTGATATTTTTAATAAAATATAGAGGCAGTTAATATGTGTAGTTTTATAATTTTCCATAGTATGGAAAATGGGTCTTATATAAATTATGAAATGAGACAACTCCTGCACACTTCTTGAATGTAGAAAGTAATGTTAAAAATGTATTTTGGAATTGATTTTATTTTTTTCTCAGATTCTGAGTTATTTTCATAAACAAAGTAAAGTTCGTCAAGGAGTCGAAGAGATGCTCTATAGATTGTATCAACCTATCCTTTGGAGATCACTGAAGGTAATTATCCTTTTCAGAAAACAGGATTATCTTTCTCCAACTACTAAATTTTGGGTCCCTCCCACATGTTCTGTTTTTAATAATTGCTTTTTAAATAAAATGGCTGTGGAAAAAGAAATCAGTGTGTTTAGTATCTCAGCTGTAGCAGGGTAACTTTGCAACTTGTAATTAGGCATAGTTTACACAACAATATTCTAATTTGTTAATGTACTTTATTTCTATAATTCAGCTTTGTTTACAGGTACACAGAGTGCAGGATTGCAGTAGACAGTGGGACTAACACTAAGTTTGGTCTTCTCATCTTCTCAGTCTGGAATTTTGTGTAGTCTAGTATTCTGTTCTCCAAGTTCATTATGGAATGATCAGTGGTTTCTTAATCAAAGCCAGAAATGTTCAAAGGGTGATTTAGTCTCACCTTCTGATTAACTGCCAGCCTTAGAATACAGCTTTAATTTGTTAGAGTATGATTTTAGAGTACCTTTTGTTCTAGTTTGATTGTATGTACAGACATTCAGGCTATGGATGTGCTTTTAATCATTCAGAATGAAGTTTCTGACTTCTAGTACTTTTAAGGTGAGTGTGAATGTCTTCCAGTGGATTGCATGCATAGACTAAAGGGTACCTACTGCAGTTTACCTACTCAGTTACACTCAGTTATTAAGATGAGCCAATTTTCATTCTTTGTGAGCAGCTTTTATTTTGTCTGAGGTTATGAAGTTGCTTCAGTGAGAGCATACTCATGCAATTTATTACAGCCAAAAGAAGTGCTGTTTAACATTTACTGAAGTGTCATTTACGGATTGTTCATATAGCATCTTCTCTAGCCATGAGAGAAGTATTTAAATACTCTTAAAGTTGAAAGTATTTAAAAACAACTTATTTAAAATGAATTTTTTGAGTTACAGGAAGGAGTTGAGAGGTGTCTGGTTTCAATAGAACCCTATAGTAGAAGTGGGAAGATGGACAGACTCATCACTAGAGCAGTGTCTTGTTTGGCCTTACATTAAGGGTTGGATCCCATCCCTTTAGAATTTATATAAACAAGGATCCTTCTGGATGAAACATAAATGTTCTCAGTGTCTCAGAAACAATTTGAGTGGTTAGCAAACTACAGTATTCCATTCTTAAGGGAGTTGCTGTCTGTAAATGGAGGCTAGTAGTTCACTTTCTAAAGCCCAGGTCTCCACTCAAATAGAAGATTAGAGTACTTCAGAAGACCATTCTGTCAAACCTTATTAAATCTGCATAGATTTGTTTGGAGAAATGTAAAAGAAAGGTTTGGCTTGAGGAAAAAAGGTTAATTATTGATTTGCAGCAAGACAGTGGCAGAAATTCTTGATTCTAGAAATGTGCTTCAAATTTTTAACAGCTGCTAATCATAATTTTCACATCACTAACGGTTCCATTGCTAGAACAAATCTGAATTTCCTGAATTTTTGGGGGTGTTTTTTTGTTTGGTTGGTTGGAGTTTCTTTGTTGGATTTGTGTTTGGTTTTTTTTGTTTGTTTGGGGTTTATCTTGACAACTTCTACATATGTAGTTAAGCATTTTAAGTTTAGACATTAAGAGGCATATCAAATAGGACATGGAGAATTTGTTTTAATACAGCAAAATAGTCCAACTGTTGTGAACATAGATTTTTGGAATGGTAAAGGGAGGATTGTAAAAAATTGAATGCAGCAATTATATGAATCATGTAATGATTCAGTACAAGGAAAGATTCTGAATTCCAAATGATTCAGTACTGTATTTGTGATTAGTGAAAATAAGTATGTGACTGAACATCAAAATTTGGAAATTTATTTTTGGATAGGTAACTGTCTTGCTGTGTGATTTTTGTATAGTTAGTTTTTCTTTTTTCATGTAGTACTCCTGAAATATTTGACATTTTTAAGATACCTGTTGCTATGACTCAGAATCACCAGTAGTTTAAGATACAGAATTAAGAAGGGAAGCTTAAATTGTCCGTGGTCGTATGGATTCTGCTCCTGTGGTGGGGCTTGACTCTGTCTGGATGCCAGGTGCCCACCAAAGCCTTGCTATTACTCCCCTCCTCAGCTGGACAGGGAAGAGAAAATATAACAAAAGGCTCATGGGTTGAGATAAGGACAGGGAGAGATCACTCACCAATTACCGCCAAGGGCAAACCAGACTTGACTTGGGGAAATTAGTTTAATTTATTACCTATCAAATCAGAGTAGGGTAATGAGAAATAAAACCTAAATCTTAAAACACCTTCTGCTTACTCCTCCCTTCTTCCCAGGCTTAACTTTACTCCCAGTTTCTCTACCTCCCTCCCCTGAGATGTGCAGGGGGATGAGGAATGGGGGTTGTGGTCAGTTCATCACACGTTGTTTCTGCTGCTCCTTCCTCCCCAGGGGGAGGACTTGTCACACGCTTCCTGTGCTCCAGCGTGGGGTCCCTCCCACGGGAGACAGTTCTTCACAAACTTCTCCACCATGAGTCCTTCCCACAGGCTGCAGTTCTTCATGAACTGCTCCAGCGTGGGTCCCTTCCACAGAGTGCAGTCCTTCAGGCACAGACTGCTCCAGCACAGCTCCCCGATGGGGTCACCAGTCCTGCCAGCAAACCTGCTCCAGTCTGGGCTCCTGTCTCCATGGGTCCACAGGTCCTGCCAGGAACCTGCTCCAGGGTGGCCTTCCCACAGGGTCACAGCCTCCTTTGTGTACATCTACCTGATCTGGTGTGGAGTCCTCCCCAGGCCGCAGGTGGAGATCTGCTCCCCTGTTACCCTCCATGGCTGCAGGAGCACAGCCACCTCACCACGGGCTGCACCACGGGCTCAGGGGAATCTCTGCTCTGGTGTCTGGAGCACCTCCTCCCCTCCTGCACTGACCTTGGTGTCTGCAGAGTTGTTCCTCTCACGTGTTCTCATTCCTCTCTCTGCCTGCTGTTGTGCAGCAGTTTTTACCCCTCTTAAATATGTTCTCACAGATGTGCTCCCAACTGTCATTGATGGGCTCGACCCTGGCCAGCAGCGGGTCCATCCTGGACCTGGTTGGCACAGGCTGTGCCCAACAGAGGGGAAGCTTCTAGCAGCTTCTCACAGAAGCCACCCGTTTAGCCCCCTTATTACCAAAACCTTGCCAGAAAAACCCAATACAGCTCCAAAGCTTGAAATGTCAATTTAATTTTGTTAACCAGTTTGATGCTCCTATTTTAGCCAGTGTACAAATTCCTAATTTAATATGGTGAAGAACAAATCTTGTTCTATGACACTGGTTACAAAATAGAAAGGGAAATGATAGAAGGACCTCTTTACCCCTCCTTGCAGAAAGGAAAAATACTTCAGTTGTAAGAACAGAAAGGATTCTAGAACTTTCTGTGTTGAAACTACTTGATATCGTCTCTGAGATCATTAAACTGAGAATGCAGATTTGTAGTGCATAGTTTTCTGTTTCTTCTTAAAGTGCTTGTTTTGCAAATACTTAGATCACAAAAGCTTCTTTGTGGCTTTTACCTACAAATATTTTATAAGCCTTTATGCTGTTTTAAGTTTTTATAATATAAGCCCTTATGTAACTTCATCTTTTTTTTGTGTGTCATTGTTATATTTGCATGAGAGGTATTTTTTTATAGCAAACAGTTGTGCAGTGATTGGTTACTAGTATAAGAAACTATATAAATATAAAAATAAGGATATTTATTGTGAGATAAGTAGTGATGAAGCTATTCCTTATTAAGCTCAAAAAGTCAAGAACCACTCCTCCAGGAATTCAAGCTGTTGAAGGAAGTGATTTCTTTAAAGTGGTGTGTTTGGTTGTGGGCTTGTTTTTTTAACATCCCACACTTCTAAACTAACCTTTACTGAGGAAAAACTGTTCTAAGTTATTGGAAGTGAATTGCAGGACCTGTAAGACCAGATGAAACTTAAAGCTACGAAAATTAACTGAAGAAAAAAAATAAAATTCTTTTAAAAAGGTTCTGAAAGTTCCTCAGAATTGTACAAGCATAAAGGTAAAGAAAAATTAGTAATTTAAATAACTGCAGGCTCCTCTTGTGCAGAAAAGTCACTGTGGAATAAAATAGGACATGAATTTAAAGTCTTAGGTTCCACCTCTATGAAGACATTTACTCTGTTGCGAGCTTGAATATGCAAATGCATTTGGGATAAATTCCAAGTAATTAAAAGCAAGAATTTAAACTGTGGATACTCAGTTCAGAATTAAAGTAATCTTAATGGAATTCAGTGCAATGCACTTAGAAAGTTTATGAAAATTAACTTTTTGGAACGGCTGTGGTAGACAAGGTCTAGTTTATTCCATAAAAACATACTTGAATTAATTTTCACATGAAATGTTAGTGCAGAAGAGCTATTTCACCCCGAATTCTCATATTAGCTTGTTATGCATTGATTCTGCAGTATAGACAAGCTCAAAGTTAAAGGATTTTCTACAGCTTTATAGGATTGAATTAAGAATTATAATCTTTTCACTTTTAGACTGTTTGTATTATCCATTATAAAGTAGAACACAAGTCTCTAACTGAAGAGTGTGTATGGGCTTTATTTGCCTTCATAGTATTAAATTTAGAATTGCTATTAATTTTGTTGGCTCAAAGAATTTAGAATTCTTTGGTTCTACCCAGAGATGTGACCCACCATGTGAGGATCAGTCCAGAAGTGAAATACAAAATAAATTGTAAATGAAGTAATTGTTGCTCATTTCTTTTGTGTTTTTCTGTTTTTATTTGTCATTAGTTTATTTAGGTATCCTTGTTTTTCCT
>NW_010145445.1:0-41929 GCF_000699245.1 Pterocles gutturalis | reverse complement strand
TTGGTCTTGAATGTCTCTTACAAGGGAAGAAGAACACTGGGTGATGATAATAATCAGGAGAGTCCCCTGAACTGTTTCTTATCTTACTGTTAAGATAAAGCTTATTTTGCTTGTTTCTTTAGACTGTGTATATATATATATAGTCTAATATATAGATACACATTTGTTTGTTTTAACCTGGACCCAAAATTTTTCCTTCCCTCTTCCTTCCAAGAGAAATGAGCACAGGCTCTCATCACTGTACTGCTGTCTTTGATACAGTGTAGACTGACGGTTAGAGTTGTGGTTTCTCCCTGAGATAACTTGAATTTCATAATTTCTTTGTTTCATTGCCTGCTCTCTTTTTCTATCCTATAATACTCTAGAGGACCAATTATTTTTCACTGACTTGAGTGTCTAATTATCCCTCTTTTTCCTTTTTCTTTACATTTGGGGCTCTACAACCAGCAAAATGTATAGTGTAACACACTGAAAACAATTATAAATGGTAAAATGTCTGAGGGTTATGAGGCTTGCCTGAAGAGATTTTTGTTGAGCTGCCTGGAGCTCAGAACATGGTGCTACTATTTATGTGCATAGATGCAGAACTGAATATGTTTTTGTTGGATAAGTTGCTCTCCAGGCTTGCTGGTACTTAGTTTCTAAATATCATTTTCTTGAAGAAACAGACTTGAGATTTTCAATTAAATCGCCTGTCTCTTGACAGACGATTTAATTAATTCGTCTGCTTGAATTCAAGATTCTTGTATTCTGAAGAGGAGCTTTAAGGTAACCAAGAGTAATCCCAACTGGTTTTAATTTATTCACTATTACAGAAAGCAGAAGGGCTCTGAGTCATCAGGGTCATTGAAGTTGGTATGCTTTGAAAGCTGATTGTACTAATAACTCGGGTTTTACTGAATGGGCTGAAATGTAATGTTAAAAAAAAATCATGTTACTGTAAGTTCTTCCATACATTTAAAAATTCATCTCTTCCATCTACTTAATTAAAAATACTAACTTGCTAAAAGTGTTTGGAGAACAGTATTTGACAGGATATGCCTTTTGATATTAAAGGTCTGTACTTACTGGAAAATATTTTTTCCTTCATTGTAACAGGCCAGAAACTCAGAAGTTCGATCAAATGCAGCATTTTTGTTTGTTGATGCTTTTCCTGTTCGTGATCCCAGTTTTAACACTGAAGAGATGGACAATGAAATTCAGAAACAGTTTGAAGAACTTTTTGTAAGTTTTAATCAAACTAAAATGTTAAAACTGAAAATTTGATCAAAAATAACCTGTTGATCCAATTAAAATTTATGAAATTTCAGGATAGTATTCATAGGGAAATACAGGCCTGTGATGCAGAAAAAAACCCAACTAATATTTTAGATTTCTGTAGTGTGTTTACAACTGATGGCATGCACCATTTCAAACTCTGAAAAGAAAATACTTGTGATTGTTAGGCATTAACCTGTGATGAAAGATCCTTTTCAAAGACTAGATGCATGAGTAATGGATCTTGATCCTTAACCTTGAATTGGTGAAGAGAGCTTTACATGAAATATGTAAGCATGCAATTGACCTTTAGTACTGTATAGTACTATGGTCTTTAAAAATGAGAACATCAAAAAATCAAATGAATTTCAAAGTTTTTATATTGTTGTATAGCAACAGTGGTCAGTGTAAAGTCTGATGTAAATAGGAGTGTAGATATCCTTAATTAAGTCACAGATGCAAGACTCAATGTGAGCCATTATTTAAAAAACTATTTCAAAAGTCCAATTAAAAAAATAACCAATATTTGTCTTAATTTTCTTTCTGATTTAAATTTCCTAGTTTGCTACATAATAAAATGCCTTGAGGGAATATTAATATTACATTTCTTTCGTAGTATGACAATTTGCATAATGATTAAAAGGCAATAGAATGCTATTTGTTTATTGTAGCTTAATGTCAAACAGCACTAGTTTCACAATAATGCATATACTCACTTTATTATTATTCTGTTTGGTTTAGAGTCTCTTAGAAGATCCTCATCCAGTTGTCCGCTCTACAGGGATACTTGGAGTTACTCAGATAACATCCAAATACTGGGAGATGATTCCTTCAACAATTCTTGCTGATCTTTTAAAAAAACTAATCGGAGAGCTGGCGTGTGATGTAACATCTGCTGACGTTCGATGCTCTGTTTTTAAAGTAAATCTTTTTTCTTCTGGATTTAAAATCATGATTGTCATTTTTATATTTTACTTGATGCACAGGTTGCTGGTACAAGCCACTTTAAGCTAAAGAAATTACTTACTCTGCTAAATTGCTTATACACTGAAGTTCCCAATACGTGCCAAGTTTTTCACAGGTTTTATAAAAGTCACACGTTTGGAATGAACAAATGCCTTTTAAAATAGTGACTGCTTGGCTTTGTGACTCTTTGTGACTTACATTTTTTGGATCTGATAATTTAGTTATTTTAGCTATTTAGAAATTATACTTGAAAATGCCTGCTGACAGGTTCCAGTACATTTCTATGTCACAGGTTTTAACCCATCCCTAGACATGTACAATTATATTGTGATTTTGTACCCCATTTTGTGTTTCTGAGGTTTGGATGAATGTAATTAACACAATTTCGCTGGGAATGCTGGCCTTCCATGCATTGTTCAGTATGTTAGGATTAGATAATATATATCTTTCAGGCATCTGGTAAATAAATAAAAGCTTGGACAGAAAAATTAGCTCCCTAAGCAGTATTTTCACTTAAAAATTTTCTGTGTGTGCAAATTACGCTTTAATTTGGAACTATCTTGATGTTAATCCTCGCTTGCTCCACTACAGCTGCATGGGGGTCTATATTGGGTAAGCAGAAAGTGCTGATTTAAAAATATCTTGGCAAGAAAAGACACATTTTTAATCTGAAATCAGCAGAGTTAGGGGGTTTGTATTGCTACCACATAAAAGACTTGACACTGTGCCCTCCAGTAAAAGGCAAGAATGTGGCCTCAGTGTAGATCTGAAGCTGCTTCATCTGAAATGAGTTCACTGGATATCTGAAATAACCGTAGCAATTTTTACTAAGGAATATTACAGGAAAAATACGCATGCACAGTGTCTGTCCCTGCTTAATTTAACCTTAGAAGTGTCCTGTTGTCCCCCTCTGCTCCCCTCTGGTAAGACCCTATCTGAAGTACTGTGTTCAGCTCTGTGGCCCCCAACACAAGAAGGACAAAAACCTGTTGGAGCAAGTTTGGAGGAGGGCCACAAAGATGATCAGAGGGCTGGAGCACCTCCTGTACAAGGACAGGCTGAGAGAGTTGGGGTTGTTCAGCCTGAAGAGAAGGTTCCAGGGAGACCTTATAGCGGCCTTCCATTACCTGAAAGGGGCTGCAGGAGAGATGAGAACGCACTCGTGGTCAGGGAGTGTAGGGATAGGTCAAGGGCTAACAGTTCTAAACTGAAAGATGGGAGGTTTAGATTAGATGTTAGGAGGAAGTTTTTCACTGTGAGGGTGGTGAGGCAGTGGCCCAGGTTGCCCAGGGAAGCTGTGGATGCCCCATCCCTGGAGGTGTTCAAGGCCAGGCTGGATGAGGCTTTGAGCAACCTGGGCTAGTGGAGGGTGTCCCATGGCAGAGGGGTTGGAACTAGATGATTTTTAGGGTCCCTTCCAATCCAAGCCATTCTATGATTCTGTGATATGGTGCTGTTCAACAATTTTTGGCTACATCTTTTTGCAAATCTACTCTTTAAGTTTTGGGGCTTTGTTAGCATAATCTTGTTTTCTTGCAGTGTCTACCAATAATTTTGGACAACAAACTAAGTCATCCATTACTGGAGCAGCTCCTGCCAGCGGTCAAACACAGTCTTCATGACAATTCAGAGAAAGTGCGAGTAGCTTTTGTTGAGATGCTGCTGAAAATTAAGGCTACCAAGGCTGCTAAGGTAGGTTAAGTGACCCCTGTTAAGTAGCAAGGAGATAAAATCAAGTCATTTATTTTTTTTTTTAAGTGCTTTTTGAGACTACTGAAGTATTCCTCAAAGGAAAAAAAAATCATGCTTAATGTAGTAATATTCTTAATTTCAGTTTTTACCCTCTTCATACTTAAGCATATAACTGGGTTTGGGATGATTAGTAGGTCCAGTGACATCTACTGAGGGAGAATGGCAGACATATCACTGTGACACTGGACCTGACACTGATGATGCCTGTATGTCAGGAGATGTGTCACTTGGTTCACAGAGTCAGCAGAAACAACAGATCATGTAACTGTTGTTCTGAAAGTGTTGGACTCTGAAAGCTTAATCATGATTTCGGTCATATTCTTCTGTTATTTATTATTTTAAAAATACTCAACAAGCATATTCCCCTAATAATCTGATTATGTGTTATTTTTATAATCTTCTTATTTTTTTTTAGTATTCATTTCTACATCACTCTGTAACCTCCCAGGCACTGAGCACTACTTCTGCTGAGTTTTAACTCTTCATAAGTCATGATATACAAGTGTGATTTAAAGGACTGGCACCTACCCTCATGACTTGATCTGTTAATTCCAGTTATCTGTATAGTAAAATATAACCAAGCTTTTTAAACTTGTATTCAATATCAGTAGTGCTTTAAATCAATTTTTTTATGTTGTTACTCTGCATACAGTCTTTTAAAAACAAAATATTGATGCTGCTGTTAAATGTATAAAAAATTGTTTGAAAGTTATTTGGCATTCAAGATAAAAGTTCAAGCAGACAATCTTTTTGGCTTCTTTGAATTATTCTGAACTTGCTGCCATTAAAGAGAGAGGAAAATTATAGTTCTCTACTTGAGGGATTTTTTCTTAGGTATTAATTTGTTCTTTAGGCTTAGTGGATACCTTCCATACACTCTTCCTTATTTTTATTTAGTAAAAGGTTCAGATCTTCTGAAGGAAGGATCAGGTTTATATAAAAGAAAAAAAAAATCAGAGTAAGTGTTAGATATTTTGTCAGTAACTTCCCATTGTTTTAAAAACTATAATATGTATCTCTAGTAAGTCCTGGCATTATTTCAAAGCTTACTCCGAGGACTTTCTTTTTGTGATAGTTCTAGTAGGGATGCCCATAGTTTGAAATCACAGGGGAATTAGCTGCTGCAAATATTTCTACTCAAGATAAAATAATATTTTTCAGTGCCAAGAAACCTTGTTTTTAGGGGGTTTTGCTGGTTTTGGTTTGTTTGGTTTTTTTTTCCTCTCTGAAAGTGCACAGCCCAATTAATTCAACATCTCACAAAAATTACTAATGTGAGAAGCATTACCGCTGGCATAACAAGCTATTTATTCTTTCTGAATTCCATAGCCTTTGATTACTATGTTAAAAATAAGCTACAGCTCTGCTAATAATGGGTTGCGCTTATGGTTTGGGATGGTTTTGGAAAAGATTTTCTATACAGGTTTTTAGGGCATATACCATACTTATAGGTAGCTTGCTCCTACTTCATCCTATGATGAGAATATGAAACCTGGCACATAATGACAGTTATTATATTATAATTATATAAATATTGTAATTATTTTCTATACCTATGGAATTACATTAGCATTGCAGGTACGTTGAGCTGGAATTGCTTGAACCAGAATTTTACTGGTCTGTCAGAGATACTGGGAGATTTAGAGATGCATAAGAACAGTAAAGAAGCATTGTTGCAGCAATATGTGACCTCAAGTAAATATTGGTATTTTTGTAAAAATTAAAAATTAGCATTTACCAGAAAAGCATGATATTTATATTTGTTGAGACTTTTGATGGGGACAACACTTAATAAAGGTGATTGATTTTTCCTGTTTATTTTTTTAACTCCTTTAATTTTTTTGTTTGTTTGTTTAACAAGTTTTGGAAAATCTGTCCTATGGAGCATCTTCTGACTCGTCTAGAAGTTGATTCACGGCCTGTGTCACGACGCATAGTGAATCTCCTATTCAACTCTTTCTTTCCCATTAACCAACCTGAGGATGTGTGGTGTGAGCGCTGTGTTGCTCTAATCCAGATGAATTCAGCAGCAGCTAGAAAGTTCTATCAGTATGCTTACGAATATACTGCCCCCACCAATATAGGTAAAGCCCAAAGCTTATGAGTTTTTGGAAATTCTAATATCATGTCATATTATTCCTTTTTAAGTTTTTTTTCTCTAACTGTGGTATGTTGTTGCTAGATCTTTTGGTTTTAGTATAATACTAATTTGTAGTTTTTTAAATTCATGACACCAGCAATGAACTCTGGTGACAACAGTCATAAGCTTTTTCAAAAATGAAGAGACCAAAGGTTTTTGTTTCTGCTCTTAGGTGCTGTACTGTACTCTCTAGCTGATGTTGTTACCTGGTCTCTCTTTTCCCCTTTCTCCTCACATGTACCTTTAAAACTGTCTAAATTGATATTTATTTATCATGCAGAAATAGTGAAATAAAATACCCTGATGTCTCAAGATGTTTGAGATCTTTATGTGGAAGATTCTGTAGAAGGTTAAAAATATTTGTCTGATTAT
This sequence comes from Pterocles gutturalis, assembly GCF_000699245.1. NCBI lineage: Eukaryota > Metazoa > Chordata > Aves > Pterocliformes > Pteroclidae > Pterocles > Pterocles gutturalis. Next base: position 35,442 of record NW_010145445.1, on the reverse strand, counting down.
CTGGAATTTGTGGATCAGTAGTATTTTTAAGATACTCAGAGAAAATCTAAAAAGCCCTTCTTTTTAAAAGCTTCAGAAGCACAGAGTATAGATGCTTTTTTATAGAAGTGCTATTGAACCAAGTAAAATCAGGAAAATATTGTTTCAAGAGTAGTTCTGATACTATAAATACAAATTGGTCAGCATGAAGTGACGTAGGTAAAATGCACAAGCCATTGCCCTATTAACTTGGTAAGGTAGTTTTGGAAGAACATATGCTAGTCATACTTTTGTGAGAGTGGACATAACAGTTGCACTTTTATCTAAAGATGAGCTCCTCATTAAGGAATGCAATGGTTAGGCTACAACATCTTTTATAAATAATTGGAATTGACATTGGAGGGGATGTATTATTGAACATAGGTCGTCAAATTAATAGCTATGCCAGATGAATGTAGGAGTTGTGGGAGCTTCCTCTGATCCTGATTTGATAAGGTGATGGTTGGGTGTGGGGGTTTTTTTGAGTAGACCTTTTTAACAATAAAATTATAGAACCTGGTGATAATGTTGACATTTCTTCTTCATGCTTGAGGATGTAAAGCATTTTCACATTTTTTTCATTTCCTTTTACCAGGACATTTGAAATGTTTTTCCTAGTTACTTCTGGTTTTGTTGCCTGCTTTTCAGACTAGCTTTCCAGCATTACACTTAGAAGCATTCACTAGTAACATTCTTAACAAATAGCAAATGTCTGATTTTTTTTTTCTTCTTCTTCTTATGTTTAAATGTAGCTAAATTGATGCTTACTATTCGGCGCTGCTTGAATGCCTGCATCCAGAAAGCAGTGAAAGAGAGTCTTCATGATAGTGATGATGATGATGATGATGATCATCAAAGTGAAAAGGAGAATAAAAGTGTAAGAAAGTGCACTTTATGATAAGTTCTGGTAACTTTTTTTCTGTGATGCTTAATTTGAGACATGGACAGTTAAATATGCAACAGAAATCTAAAAGGAAAGCACTTGGGCATCTGTGGAATTAGAAGAGAGAACTGCCTTTACAGTGTTTTCATGCCCTGCAATAGCAGAAATTTTTTGAAGTAGCTAGAGTAAGATGGAAGAAATATGAAGCATATTTTAGATGAGTACTTCCCTAATTCTAGTACTAATTATAAATTGGTTTGATTCTGCAATTGAATAATTCAAAAACTTAACAAAAACTTGAGTCAACTACTCAAGTTATATCTATATATATAGACTAAGAATGAATTGAGGAGTTCATGTTCTACAACAAACACAATCCCACTGTAAAATTAACAGAAGAATCTTCAGGTTTTTTTGAAACCTTATTTTAACCTAAATTTATATTTGAGAATATAGCAGGTAATATCTAAGTGTTTGTATTTCAGGTGTTGGATAATGTGTTGTCAATCAATGATGTAGCCAGCATGGCAAGTTTATTGGAGATTACTGTAATTCTCTGGAGAAGTATTCACAAAGCACTAGATCGCAATGAAGATGCCAAAGATTATGCTATCAGAAAATTTGCTTCTGTACTTCCTGAATATTTTAAAGTATTTAAGGTAAAGAAAGCCTAATTTTCCTGTAAGTGCTTAGTATTTTTTTCAGATGCTTTTGTGTGTTATGTCTTTTATCTATTTTCATGGCAATTAAATATTCTTTTTCACTGTTGCTATAAACTGTAAGCAATACCAAGTTTTTTGGAATTCCACAAATGGGTAGAAGGTATTCTCCAATTGCAATATCTGACTGATGAACCATTACCTAAATAGTCAACAATGAAATACTTATCCAATAAATTGCTCTCCTTGTAGTGTTTTTATAGGATTCCATTCTTGTGAATGTTTTTGGAACTTTTGGAATTCAGTAACTGAAAATATTCCATTGTAGAATAAATACTCAGTGTTGATGAGAGTCCACATGCTTTTCTACCTGCTCCCCCTGAAACCCTTCTACCACCACTGCTTCTTATTATGATCCAGCTGCTGGAACAGACAGCTGAAGCAACTGAAACTCCTTTTTCACTTTCTTGTGTTTGGTTTCTGCTACTTTGATTCTACTCTCTAGTGATCCTTTGATGCACCTATTTATTGTTTGTGTTTGATATAAGCAATTAATTAAAATCAGTTATTTTCATATTTTCAGTCTCCTTGATCTGTTCATTTGCTCTAGTGTTACTCTTTAGGATGCTGTCTTTTGATAGTGGCTAATAATACCTGCTGCACCCTGTAGCGCATTTAGAAGGGTTATCTACTGGATGTCTTTTTTTTGCTTGTGGCTTTTATGTTATACTGAGTTATGCTGGCTGTTAACAACATTCAATTTTGCTGTACATAATCAAGGTGTGGAAAGCAACTCAGTGCTACAAAATGTTCTGCAGCACAGATATACCAAATGCTCTCTACTCTGAAAGCATTTGGAAGTTGTCAAAGACATTCCAAGTCTTTTTTGTTAGATGATGTATCATCCCCTCTGAAAGGTTTTGGGGAGCAGACAAGATGCCCAGCTTTAGCAAGGAATGTCTTTGACTTTGATATTCTTACAGTGAGTAAGCAGCTTGGATCTAAAAAGACCTGTCATCAGAGGCTTAGTTTCTAAAAGACTACAGATTGAAGCAGCATGTCTCTTTCCTAAAAATCTATATATACAAATATATTTTTAATATGTTCTTTTAAAAATAATCTTTAAAAGGTTTTAGCTCTTCAAATATCTAAGTAGGTAATAATTATATTTGATTGTGTTCATGAAGCTTGGACATACAGATACACTGTTTTTGAAGAGGCTTTCACATAGCTTGGTTTCTGTGTAATCGAGTGAGACTGTGCCATGGTCTAGACCTGGTATTATGATGTGTTGTAATGATTTGTAGTGCATTTTATGTTACCTTTGTTATATAAGCACCCTTTCCTTTTGAGTCTTTTTAATAAATTTCTGTTGTGAATGAATATTAATTCAAGCCAGTAGTTACTTTAAAAGGAGTTAGATGGTGTCATGATTGTGCAATTAAATATTAGTCTCTACTAGGAAAAATGTGAGCTAGAGCTGTTATTTCTTTTGCAATGGTTATTAATCCAGTAGAGCCATAATTATTAATGGTAGTTGTTCTGGCAGTTTGTCGGAAAGCTGAATGATAAGATAATTGATAACTGACCTCTAAGAGTAGGAATCGGAAGTTTCAGATTGCAAGCCACATACTGTTATAAGCTTCTTTCAGTTACATTTCCAATGAAGAAAGGAAAATCCTTAATTTGAGATAATTTAATAATACTTTTCCAGTACTCTCTTTCATTTTGTGGACACCTGTACATGTACATCATGTAGTGTACTTTTTTTATCCTAGGATGAGCGTTGCATCACTCCATTGGTTATTCTGGCATCCTTTATGCCCCCTGCTGCTATTCCTACATTCAGGTACTATTTTAAATCCAAAATATGAATTACAAGAAATCTTTTGTTGGCTGTATTTGTTAATTTTTCACAACTTGACATATTAAATGCCCCTTTAGATAAATTAACCCACTAAACAGATAAGTTAGTAAAATCTGTGAGGTGCAAATATGCCTTTGAGTCACTGATGAATCTTTTTTGGTATTATACTAGTTGATTTTCTTTGAATTATTTCTGCACTGTATATAAAGCTAATGCATCTCTTATTTTTGTTTGTTTTCTTTTAAGCTGTGGTGTGATCTCCAAACTCAGAATTATTGACAATGGAGCTGACCAGAACAAATATTCTACCCTGATAGACTGCATGTGTCGCTGGGGTCAAGTGGGACATGTTCTGGAATTAGCCTGTGATTGGTTGTCTGACACACTAACCCCACAAAAGGTATGTATATGCATACGTCAAAGAATTAAGGGATTGCGAGATTACATAAAGGCATTGTCTTTTTTTTTTTTTTAATAGAAGAAGCCTCATTAATGCTGTGTTATTCTGCTTTGGAATTAATTGTAAAGTAAGACACTAACAGTATTGTACTGGTTTTGTGCTTTCTTCTCATTTAGAATATCAAAACATCTAAACGCCGAGTGCGTATCCATGTAACACATGAATCGAAGCCAGAATTAGCAATTGATTACATTGAATATTTATTGACTCATCCTGTTAATCGTGGCTGCCTACTCTCTGTTCCTAAAAATAAACTGAAGAAGCTTTTGAAAATTCTCAGTGCTGCAAAGGTAGTGTTCTCCTTACCACAAACAGTGCTTATAAAAGAGTGCTTAACGTTATATATTGCCTGAATCAAATTCAAGGCCTCCAAGAATAAATAAATAAGAGTCATAATCTTGTCTTCCTCTCTATAAAAAGGTTTTCGTATTGATTTGTGCTTCAAACAAATATTCTAAACCGGAAGTGTATTAATTTAGAATTACTTATGGATGGCAGATGTTAACCAGCTTATCATTTTTAAGTATCTCAAAATTTTTGTGACCTAGTGTTGAGTATTTTTAAGGGACCTGACTTTTGGAATGTACATGTAAGGAGTAGCCCCAAAATCAGATACAGCATTGCAAAATGAAAGCAATTGACAGTATGTCTATTGTTTTGGGGGCTTTGAAGGCTTTTTTGGTGGGGTTTTTTTTTTTTTAAACTTTTGTTTAAAGCTATTGAGAAGAGAAAGATTTGAAAGGATTTTCTGGAAAGTATAAATGTAAACCTTGATATTTCAGGAGGTTCTTGGCTCAATTCTGAAAGGTAATGATGGAGGTTCTGTTAGCTGCAATCAAGCAACTGGTGTAAGAGCCTTCAGCCTCTTTTGCAGGTTGAGTATTCATCTTCAGAATAAGGTATGGTTATACGTTTTCAGTGTAAGTTGGAGTTACAGATAATAGTATGAGGAAATTCCAAAAGAGTTTGAAAGACAATTGGCAAACTAATTCTTTTAATTGTAATTCTTCAATTTTTTTCCAGTTTTCTGAAGAAGAAGATTACCTCTCACTTCTGAAGGAGACAGGTGCTTGGACAGAAAGTGAAGTTTTACCTTTTATACTAGCAAGTGACCAAGAGGATGGCATTTCAAAACAGAGTAATGTTTCTGAATTAATTATCCAGGTTAGATGTCTCATAACATAAATCAAACTGCTACTGGTCTGAAAAGCCATATATGTAGCAATTGTATGCTGACAAACATAGTGCACTGAAGTTTTTGGAGCCCAGCAAGTGAATGAGCTAATGAAATACAGTTCTGATTATTCTGGCATTACAGTTTTATGCTTCTGCTATTCCTTTGATTGCTTAAAATCACACACTGTTTTTTTAATTGCTTTGAGTTTAGTTATAACCTTTATTTTATAGACATATATAAATATAAATGCACATACCCTAGCAATTAAGTAGTTGGAGTCAACAATATCTTGTTTTATCTAGACTTTTTTCACCTACCAGTGCATAATATATATTCTCATCATACCTGTTAAAGTGAAGATGGAATATGTATTCTGTTTCACACTTGTGAAAATGCCCAGTCAAGAAATTTCTAGTACAGCGGGTGATGTAACCTGGGTATCCCAAATTTTCGCTTTCTAACAAGTAATTCTTGTCCTCAGTCTCTTATCCTCCATATTAATTAAAGGTAGTGTTTATGTTGTTTTATGGAAAGGGCATTAACATCAAGTTAAGATTGTTGCTGAATCTCAGTTTTGAAAAGGCAAAGAAAATTAGTTGCTGGAAACAAGGGTATAGTTATGTGGTGTGCTAGGACTTAATAGCCTGTTCTGTACTGTAGAAGGTCCTAGAAATGACATAGAATCACTGCGGCTGCATACATTATGCTGTTCAACACAATAGATGACTGACTTAGAGGACCAGGAAGGTGGTGTGATTATGAGAGAGGATTTAGATCTAATCATGTTTCCTTCCTTTCTTACTTTCTTTCCTTCCTGCTTTCCCAAAAGAAATATGTAAAATTATGCCCTGAGGAATTTGGTATGCTTCCTTCTAGTGCTGAGGCCCATAGAACACACCTTTGGAAGTCATCAGAGAGGCGGGGTGTGAGTTACCTGGGAATTTTAATAATAAGATTTGGTCTTCTACCAAACCCTGCTGCTGCAGCCAAATGGCTTTTTGAAAAGCATAGAGAGTAAACAAGTGTTGTAGTTGTTCCTGGTACAGGTTTCTTTCCTGTTTTATATACCGTTGTCTCTTCTCTCTGAATTAAAAGTTTTGTAGGCATATCATAACTCTTTTGTGGCTATTTTTTCAAAAGTTTGGAGGCACAGAACTTAACCTTATAGAAAGACAAGACAAAATAGGGAATCTTTACCAGCATTACCGAAGTGTTTATGATAAATTTCACAGGTTTGAATACAAAATGAAAATGAAACTTTATTGATAGGCAGTTGTCACCTTTAAACCCATCTGACATATTACTTGACTAGCCCATAATGAAACACAATGATCTTTACTAGTACATCTTAAAGTCCATTTGCATCATTATTTCCAGAGAAGAAACTGATGTGACTTGTCTGGAAGTCATGAAGAGAATCCAGGCCTCTTGTGTCTCCTGTAATAAGCCAAGTGCTATAAGCCTATTTGCTTCTCACCTTGTGTACTGTTTTTTATTGGAATGAGGTATTGATTGTGCTTTTTAATTGTTCAGAGTATATATTTGGTAACAATGCTGGCATTAAAAGTTGACCTAGTTTGTCTCAAAATATCCATATAATATACAATAATTAAAGTGGTTTCTGTAATACTGATGTATGTGAGAGGGGACTGGGGTGTGTCTTCTTTTTCCACTTACATTTCTCTGTCACTTTCCCTGTGACATGTCCCATTCTTTCCCATTTCACCCTTCCTTCTCTGCTTGGTCTGTTACTCAATTTTGTACTAGCTATTAGGGGCAGGGATTCACTCGGGGGCTGTTCTCTTTAGGCCACTGATTGTTGAGTGGGGCTAATAGGCCCTCTGACACAAACCCCAGCATCATCACCGACAGTGTCGCTTACCCCTTATCTTCATTTGCCCTAAACAGAAGGAATTTTATTAGCAGGTTTTTCAGCTAGCTTTGAATTGTTTTCTGTTACGTTCCTGTGACATATCACTTAATCCATGGTGGATTTTATCATTGAGCTATGGGTCCTTTCAGATTTTGGTCAAGGGAAGAATTTGGACTGACTCTAGTCACAGTCCATGTCCTTGAACAACCCAGCTCATGTATGCATAGACTGGTTAAAAGTGCTCTACTCTACTCTGTCTATACATTACTATTATAATCTGTTTAGTATGTAGCCTGTGTGTCTCAGTAGGGAAAAGCTCTTTTTGTATGCTGTTTTTAATTTTGCTGTTCAAGATAGGTAGAGATGTCGTATTGTGCCTCTGATCTGAGCCTGAGTAAAAAAAATAAGAGGATTTGCTGCCTTTTGAGAAGCGGTGTTTACTGGAGGAAAGGGCAATGGCAGCATTTGCAGAACTATTTGGAACTCCTGCCTTTCGAAGGTTGCAAACTGAGTAACTCCAACTAGATGCAACACCTTTCGAGGCAACTTGGATAAGATTTAATATTTTTATTATGTTTAGTTTTTACTGAATGGTAACTTTATGTAAATTTTCTTATATACTTTGGCATCTCTTTTCTAGGCCTACCTGACAGTATGTAAAGATGTCATAATGGTTGGCCTTGGCGATCTCACATTTCAAGCACAGCTTTTAGATATGGCTCTTTCAGTTATACAAACAGGTATAATATTTTATACTAACCTCAATATCTCCATCTATTTAGCTGAATTTTATTATTATTTATTTATTATTAGTAGAACTGTTGCCTTTGGCATTTTTGAGTCTGTTTCTCAAACAATGTTGAGCTAGTACCAATAATATGGTGAAAAATTACAGCAGCTTTTCAGAAAACTGAAAACAAGCAGAGAACCAACCCAGAACCATGTCACTGTTGATAACTAATTCTTCCTTGTTCTTAGATTCCAGTTATTACTGCATAATTCAGGCGAATATGTAAAGTGGTTTTTAGTATATATATGAAGTGGTAGGTGTATATTGAGATATGTATCAGTATGCCTCAGGAGAAAACATTGTAGCACTATTTAAATGTAGCTCACATTTTGAAAGTTATGTCTACAGTACAGAGAGAATTAGAGCTCAATTCCTGAAGACATTTACAATTTTAATCTCTATACTTCAAGAATTGGAAGGAACACTGGATTTATATTTAAAATATTGATTGAACTGTATGAAAATTTCAGCTAAGGATGCTCAGAAACTAACTACGCTTGTAAACCATAGCTATTTATGGTATATAGCTGAGTTTCATTCTAAGCTTGTACCTGAAGAACTTCTCATTACAATTTTTATATCATGGTATTTATCTCTTTCTCTAGAGAGAGGTGCCTTTTGTGCTCCAGTGTTACTGTATGCTCTAAAAGAAATTATTGAAGCTTCTTTAACACAGAATGTTCAGACAGATGAAGTGGCAAACCTTTTCCATGCTGCACAGACTGTCTTCCAGAAGGTTTTAGAATGCGTGGCACGTAGACTGAAGAAACAGCAGGAAGAAGGGATTCAGGTATCATATTACACTTGAAATTGCTACCTAATGTGTAGATGAATTCATCTTTTTTCTGTCAAATGTGTTAGAAACTTTGAGGTTATTATTTGAGTCAACATCTGTTTAAATGGGCTGTTAAATTTTCTGAATTTCCTCATTACAAATGGGATATTTTTTTATCCATTGTTGGTCTCATCATGACTGAAAAACTAGTAAATAGGAGAACAGTGCATTCTGTTAACAGTGATCCTGAACTATGCTAGTACTCAGGTTATTGATCTTATCTGCAATTAAATGAACTTTCTCAATCCAGAGCAAAGAATTTGATTATGCATATTATGATCTTGGGAGTGAGGAGAACTTGTTATTTTATTTATTTCTTTCAGCCTGAATTATATCAGCTTCAAAATATGTATGATGTCCTAAAGTTCTTCAAAACCTCCTATCTTCCCAGAAAAGTTTTGTAGTTATATAGTTTTTATTTTATAGTAGACTAGATAGCAGTGAGATGGGTGGCTCACTCTGGAAAATTTGATGATCTGCTTTTCAGGACTTCTGAACAACTGTTTCTCTCAAATTTATGAGTAGACTTCCCAAGCATGTTGCTGATTCCCTCTCTGATCCCAGGTGACTAGCATACCTCAATAATTTTCAAGGTGTGATCTGAACTTCTTCACAGAGAAGCTTGCTGAAATAATTCAATTATACTCAAGCAAAAACTGACCTGTTTTTCTTTGGTTTTAGTTGATTCACTCTATTCAAATGCCTCTTGGAGAATTCATACGTGCAGTCCAGTGCTGGCATTTATCTTGCCCAGCAGTTCACCAAAGTGTATTCTCTACTCTCCTGGCTGCAATAATAGCAGAGATAAATCATGTGCTACAGAAGGTAAAGTTAATGCTGACTTTTTTTTTTAAAACCTACAGCCTTTTAAACCTTACGTTAGAACAACAGAGCTATGTTCAGAAAGTGTGATCTTTGTACTGCGGATTTTGTGTGTGTTGGCATGGAACAAACAGGACACTTTTTGCCATGATTTCATATTACAGTGCATCTCAGATTTATGAGTACAGCCATGCAAGAACAAAGTTACCCTGATAACTAGTTCACTATCTGCCTCTGATATTTCTTAAACTCTTCAGTTTAGAAATTAGGTAGTGTTGGAGATTAACGATGTGTTTTTGAGATGTTCTCTCTATGTGTATTTATAATGGATCTGGCTGGGAAGGAGTTAACTTTCGGCACAGTGGTGCTGTGGTTTAAATTTGTGGCTAAAACACAGCTGAGGGCACACCAGTTAGTTTTGGCTGTACAATGCTTGCAGACTGTCAAAGCTTTCTCTGTTCCCTTTACCCCCTGCCCTAAGCAGAAGGTAAGTAGGCTGCAGGTGGGCAAGAGGTTGAGAGGGGACAGAGACGAGACCATTGGCCCAAACTGACCAAATACGTATTCCACACCATATGATGTTGTGCTCAGCTATAAAAGCCCAGGGAAAGGAGGAGGAAATGCTCACCCAGCATTAGGGAACTTAAGAAGTGAACCACTGAACTCTGAAATTCAGATTCCAGTTCCCTATTCTTGGACCTGTCCCATAAGGTTCTGAAGTCCTGTTCCAAAGTAGGTTGGTACCTTGCTTGGCACTGATCACTTGTGCTTCATTACAGGTCCATCTTGCACCACATCTTTTTTTGGGGGGGATTCCTCTGTTTTTTATCTAGAGGATTTCCAATCTGATCTCAGTTTCTTTAGCAAGTGAGGACATAATCTCTAATACTGGAAAGAATATATAGACAGAAGTTATTGTAGGAGCTAGAAGTCCAAGGAACCATTGCTGTCCTTGAAGGAGAAGGGTAAAATTTCTGATGCACATTCTTAAAGCATGTATTGTTAGGGGTGAATATGGCTAGTAAGACTGTAAACTTTGAGAACCAACAAGGAAGAACAGAGGTTCTTTAGAAGAGGGTGTACTCTTACTGTGATTGCTAGATAAGTCAGAAATAGAGGAATACACGGTTGGCAGAAAATACTAAGTGCAATAGACCTGCTTCTAAGATTCTGTGTTACAGAAGGAACTGAAACAATACCAGAGATTTACCTGCAAATATTAGTGTATCAGCTGAGGGGCTGTGAGTCGAGAGCATGCACTTTACAGATGCTGCAGAGTAAAAGTTTATGGTCTCGAATGATATTGCATGTTCATACTCATAGATATGAATGTTAATTGCAGTAAGTCATCTGAGCTGGAGTTTTTCCTGCCCCAGGTTATTGGACGAGTAAATAAAAATTTAGTTCTAACTAAACACTTGCCATGTGATTCAGAACTTGATACCAAAAAGAGCTGACACAGGGAGTCTGCAAGTCACTGTCACCTAAGTTATTTTTAGAAATGATGTATGCACACTTAAACTTGGAGACACAAAGGATACTAATTTGTGTTTAGTGGGCTGTGCCTTTATAAATAGTGACCAACAGTGCAGTTAAATGAAACTTCTATTCAGAACAAGAATATTTGCTGTGATACAAATACTGTTTATTTGTTTTAGTTTTAGCCTTTCTAATTTCAATTTGTTTTGTTTGGACACATCGCAATTGGTTTAAGTCTATTCAAAGAGCACGCATGAATGTTTCTTCTAATTATTTAAGGATCGGTCTTGGTTAGTGTAATTATTAAAATATAGATTTGTTTTGATGTTTTCTGCATACATATTTCTCGTTCTACAGCAGTTGTTGACTTTTTTCTTTTTTAGGCTTCCAGTGAAAAAGATGTAATTATACCAAAGACTATTTCAGACCTTCCTCCTCTTTCAAGCAGTTTAATGGCCGTAATTATGAAGTCAGTTGATGTTGTCAGGTAAATGTTTCTATATGAATTTGTCCAAGGTTGTTACTAATGTAGAACAGTGTATATGTTGTGAATAAAGTTTGAAATTGTAAATTCAAACAAATTTTGAGGAACCTAGGTGATTCCTAAATTTACCTGCCCTACTTCATAATCCCTTTCTCATGACGTATTGCTTGTAGATATTGATTGGGATAGTTGGCTCAATTTTTTGAACTGCTTCTAAGAGTGCTTCTTATTTTCGACAGTGTTCATCTACAGGAGTTCTTTAACCATACATCTTGGCTTGCATCTTTCATAAGATACTTATAAACATTAGTCCTCTCGATACAGAGGTGTTTAGATGAGATAAAATGTGTACCAGAAGTAGCATTAATCCTTTAATTGAACGTCTGCAATAAGGTGACAAATATACTGTAGCTGTATTAAAATCACAAAATTCAAAATAGTTTTAAAATATGAGTCCTAAAAAGCCCCCAAAAGTAGGGTTAGGTAACTATTTCTTTTTTAAGACTTAGATTTTAATTTGTTTGCTGGGTACCCTGAATATCTTCTAAAATTGTCACAAGTGAATTTTGTTACCTTTCTTTGTTTAGTTTGTTCATATTCAATTTTTATTTATGTGACTGTACACACCAGATAAGTCATTTTCAATGACTTAGCACAACTAACTCCTGTTCTTAACCTCCTCATCTGACAGGCTATCTGACAGAATATACCTATTCTGCTGTCATGAGGTGTTTTTTTCTTCTCAATCCTTCTCTAATTCTATCTGAATTTGCAAAACACAAGGCTCCAGACAGTCCAGCAATAGGCTTCCCAGTCCAAGTCTTGCTCTTCTGTGAGGCAGCAGCTGTCCACCAAGGTGTTTTCTTTTAGTGAAACACATTTATTTTACACACATCTTTTGAAAAATGTTGCATAAATTCAATTAATTCCTCTGAAACTTTTTCTTGTAGTGGTCAAGGAGAATCTTGTCCATTCTTTACAGAGAAAACTGCTAGTTTGGACCAGATTGTTTCTAGGAGTAGTTTGATAAACATGTATCTATCTTCTAGTATTTATCTTTTTGGTGCAAAGAAAATGTGAGGAGATAATTCACATCTGGTTCCACTGGTGTGTCAGGACTTAGACTACTTTTAAGGCTGTTTTATTTTATTAATCTGTATTGATAGCCCATAATCAGAGTCCGGTAGTAAATCATTCAGTATCAGAAATTATCATCTTTCCACACCATGGCAGGAGGCTTGGAACTAGATAAATCTTTAAGGTCCCTTCTGACCCAAACCATTCTATGAGTTATCTCAGACTTTACAATGAACAGTTGTTTTGATTCTGTTAGTCTGTCCATACTTTCAATATCTAAAATGTAGTTGGGAAGTGTTTATATTTAGTTATAAAGATTCTTCACTGTTTTGTAATTGGAAACCCTTCTATTTTAATTTTTATGAGATACACATTTCAGACCAAAGTGCTGATCAAACTCCAGTTTCTAATCAGGGTACAAGTAGTAATAGTTTTAAGGGCATGAGTAGTTACTAACAATCCACTGGTGTTATATAATGTATTCTTTAAACTTCAGTAGAAATTGAAGTTAGAAATTTCAATACATATTATGTGAGTTAAATTCCAGTAGAGTCAGTAGTTTTTTCATAGATTGACATTCCCAGAATAGTCCACAAGCTCTTCATCTCTCTCCACAAGCTCTTCATCTCTCTTAACAGCTACTTATTTTGTGTACTTTTTGTGTACTTATTTTGTGTATTTTGTATTTTTTATTTTCTTCACAAGCAATTTATCATTTTGCTACCTCAGATATTTTCAGTTCCAGAAGCAGTGTGTAGTCTTCAATTACCCAATAACCCCTGCTTTGTCCTGCATGGTATCTTTGAAGTTATGGTGGCAGGGTAGCATACTCATAAACTTGTTGTGTTTGGTACTATTTTGAAAGAAACGTGATTTATAATGTATTTTTGCTTTATTTTTTCCTTAGATCATTTTTAAGTGAATTAATGGAATGCGTTCTCTCTGGAGAAATTGAAGGAATTTTTAGTCTAACAGCTACTGTCTGCATTGTGATTATAATTAAAGGTCAGTCAAATGATTTTTAACCATTTTTTTCTTTCTTTTTTTTATGTTCTACATTTTGAAAGCAGAGTTGTTATAGAATTCAGCAGGCACTTTTCCTTATCTTATTAAGTTACCATTTTTCTATAGAATTTAAGGTTATATCCCTTGTAAATTATGTTGTTAAGCTTTGGGCTTTCAGTCTTTGTGTAGTGAGTTTAAAAATACAACTGTCAGCTAGCTCATAGTGTCCATCGTTATATTCTGATTTTCTGAAATACACAGTAGTTTATCCAGGACAGTGAAAATCTAATTTAATATCTAAGATTTCATTAAATGATTTTTTTAATGTTAAAAGATATTTGATGAAAATATGCAGGGTGTTTTTTTTGGTAAGTCAAAAATTGTACAACTATTCAACATAATCTTATTTCAAATAGGTAAGCACAAAACTTCACTTCTAAAGGATATTGCACCTGCCGTTCAAAGGAAGCTGATAACGTGTAAGGATGCTGCCACAGAAGAATCTAGCAGCACTGAAAGGTAAATATCCTGTGGGAAATGAACACTAACCTCTCCTGTACCCTCTCTGCAATAATTGTCTGTGTTTTGTACTTCCATAATACAGTTAGAGTGTTCTGAATGATTGCAAAGTTTAAAATAGTGAGTAAAAAAGTTGTGAGGCATTGAGCCCAACACAGTATTAAATTTCCTGCCCATACATTTACTGCGATTGCAATCTTTACATATTTAGTTTGGTTTTTTGCATTTTAATTTCAACGTGTTATGATTCGATCCTGTATATTGCAGGATTCAGTTCTGTCAGCAGCAGGTGTAGAACAAAACAAGCAGTCTATTTACTCTTTCTTTTTACTAGAAGATTTTTCTCCCACACTTTGGTATTAGGCATATGAATCCATACTTACCCAGATGTTAAAAATTTAACTGAATGTAACAATGACTTTAAGACCTTTCCACATGTGATTTTTATTTTGCTCTTTTTTGAAATTTTGGTGTCATATCTGGTTGACCTTTAGCTTTTTTGGGATTTCTTGAAATCATTGGCTATATTGTATTTGCAGTCGTTTATTTCAGACCTGCCTAAGATGGATAGTCATGAGGAATGCTTTTGCCTTAAGTGTCTCAAACTTGCTTATGTCTAAAAATTGTTTACATTTGATTTCTGCCTAGTTATTCAACTGCCCATGGAATCAGAAAACATGCAAAGTAGACACTAAAAATCACAAACATAGAATATGAAGAAAACAGACTATGGTTATGGCCATTCATGCAGAAATACTGAGAAAGTTATTAATGTACCACAGTGGCCTGAACGTGCAGAGGCCCCTGTAATCTTTAATTCTTCAAATTGATGTTCCTTACTATTCAGTCAAACAATGGGTATAGACTAGACAGACTAAATTAAAAACCAAAGCAAGACCCACTTCATTTTACTCAACAGGTTCTTGCATGGCCCTTCAGACCTAAGGACACTTCCACAGCACGCTCAGCCAGTGGATCACTAGCCTGAGGCGTGTTGTTCTCTGGCATTGTAATGACTAGACTAGACTTTTGGTGACTGTGCTGTGACTGAATTGGTGTCACTGATTTAAAGCCAATACCAAAGTTATTAAATGCTCCTGTATGAAAAATAAGATTTTTATTTTTTTTTTAATCAAGGAGGCCTCATGGGCTATATCCCTTTCCTGTTATGATACTTCAAATCCTTAGAGTTGGCACTTGAGTTGTATCAAGAAGCTCAACAACTACATTGAGTGTCCTGGCAGTGGTAGAACTTTCAGAGGGCTCTACAGTAAATATCCATTAGGAATTAGTTCAGAAGTGCAGAAGGTAAATTGGATTTTTACAGGAAAAAAAAAGCCTGATATTCAGGACAATACAGTAAAGTAGCTGTGTTGTTGCTAACAAAATATGCATTCATTCATTTAAGTCTGCTATTATATCAGAGCCAAAAAGGTATTATGTAACTCTCTTTAATAAGATATATAATCTTAAGAACAGGGCCAGAAAGTTTTATGATACGTATGAGCCACTTCAGTTATGTACCATCAAAAAAAGAGATTTATTTAAAAAAACAAAAGGGGGAAAAAAAAAATCAAAACCAGTAAACCTTCACTTCTATTTCCTGTCTGGCATAAGTAAATAGAGAACAGAAACTTTGCTGTCAAGATTTCGAGTGGTTTCTACAGAGGACATTGTGCTTATGTAACATAAAATTCATAAAGAATTAAAAAATATTTAAAAAAATAAATTCACAACATAATTTGACTTATAAAACTCAGGGTGACTTAGCATCCTGGCTATATTGGTTTAATTAGTTGTGCAGCTGTGAACAAATTTCTTTTGGTCGGGATCTAGCTCAGAAACAAAATGAAACAAAAAATTTTTCCCCATTAAATCATTTAACGTTGGATTGACAAGTGTTATACTAGAGTGGTTTTTTAAATAATAATGATCTGGAAAAGAAAGGTGAGCAGCAGAGTGTCATAATTTAGTTTGCACTTGTTTTAATCAAGACAGTAGAAAAGGCTGAGAAATTAAAACAAATCTTAACGTGATTAAATAGGCACATTAAAATGAATAATTGCTGCCACTTGAGTACACTGCTGACTATAAATATCAGTAAGAACACAGATAATTGCTTTATGAATCTGTATGATCATCTCTGCCCATTGAACAGGGACAAATCAACCTAGAATTTGGGGCAGATGAAGAGCATAACATGCTACACAGTGTTTTAATTTTGTGATATAGGAATGGCTACCTTTGTATAATACAAAACCAAGAAATAGTTGCAGATAAAATTAAAATATTAGGAATATGAACATGATGATGGGAAGTATTTTTAACATTGCAATATGATAACAAAATACAGAAGGTATCATACAGCTTTGCAGAATTTGGGAGGATTTCTTTTTGTACAGGTATGTTGTGAATTTTGTCTCCAGAAGAGTAAAAGAATTCATGCTAAAAAAAGGTTGGGTGAAAGCTCTTCAATTATTAGGTTTTGCTTGACTGATTTAAAGTGTGTTTGCACACTTTAAATACTCAGACATAAAGTTGGACTAGGCTGGGCCTTTAGCATCTTCTGAGATGCCATTTGTAGTGCTTTGGCACTACTGTGCTAATGTATAACTAAAATGTGATTATATACAGTTGGGAATGTGCCCTGTTGTTTGGAAAATCTTTTATCATTGTACTGTGCTTACCAAACCCCCAAATTTTAGTTAGAGTATGCTGCAGCCTAGATCTCTGATCATTACTTTGAGCGCAATTTTCTAAAACACATGTGCTGCCCTGATGCGGGCTAAAATATATTACTGGGTTTTTAACTCATACTTAATAGTATCATTACTTTTTGCTTCTGAATGCGTTCTCTCCTAATAACTCCTTGAGGGATTATTTTATTTAATGCCCAGGTATACCGGGAAATAGTGACATTCTTTTATTTCCCAAGAGACTTGGCATTCTGTGTCAGCTTCTTAAATTTAGACTTAGAAGTAATCTATTAGATATTAGCAAAGAAGGAAAAATGTAAAAATGCTGTCTGGTGTAGTGATTACAGAGCTGCCCTTAAAAAACGAATTGTTGCACTAATTCAGAGGCAAAACTTTTCATTGTAATTTAGTCTTCCCTCTTCAGCTGAGTTAGCAGTTTAAGATGGCCCTGTGGGTCTATTATTTTTAAAATGCTGTTCAGTGCACTTAAAAGTTCTGGACAACACATTTTATATTGAGAGAATTTCCTCAAGAGTAATGGCACACACATTAATTTAGCTTATAAAATGCAAATATTTATGCCTAGCAAAAAGCTGTCAATGCAGTGTTTTGGAGGCTAGAGAAAAATGTTCCATGCTCTATAAAAACAGATGTGCTATAGAATAATACCTTTGACTTAAAATTTTGTATTTACTTTAATTAACATTTTAATATATGCGTATTAGAATTTAAATTTAGCTAATGGCTGTGCTGAAAGATATTTCTTTAGTGCTATCACTTAGCTAGCTTCCCAAACTCTTTATTGTACTCTCATTGCATCTGTAAATATTGTTTCTTGGATTGTTTTGTACTATAACTTTGTGTATCATTTGTCTGCCACCTATCTAAAAGCTTACTAGAGCCCACCTGGTAAAACTGACTTAAATGTGTCTGCTTAGGGAGGCATACAGTTATTCTAGAATGAGTGATGGCTTGTTGTCCAGTGTGCTGCTGGTACATGGTCCATCATAACACATCTATTGTTTTATTAGCCTTAATTTATAGCAAAACAAAATTTACACAAAGTAGCATTGTGTCTAAAACCACAGTACTTAACTAATTATACTCATTTTATAGGACATTATAATACTGGCTTATTTTGACAGTTGAGCCCCATCATGGCTTAAAGGATATAGCGTTATAAAGAGGAGCATGTGACACACTCATGGCGGTCTGAATTCAGGGAGATATAACATCCAATATACTGCTACGAAAATGCAGAATAGCTTCTTGTATTTTGGGTCTTGATGTTTCATGATGAATGCCCTAACTCATCATGATGAATGATTAACCTTGCTTATTTGAGGCATCAGTCTAGGACTATAATAATAAAAATATGGAGGAAAAAAGTGCTTGAGAAATACAAGTGACTGAATCTTTTATAAAAGTAACATGAAAGATAAAGTTTATTGTGATTAACAGTGAAATAATGTTTTGACAGAAGACCAAAGTGCCCCTTTTTGTCCTTTGACAATATTTTAGAGCAGTGTTAGAAGAAGTTATGTGAGAATGCAACAACAAGGGCTAGGTGAGTGACCATGTCAGGGAACGCAAGAAAATAACAAGGGCCTGCCAAATGGAAGTTTCAGAGCTGACCTCTGAGATTTATTTAAGGACTAATGTGAGACAAAAGAGAGTCAGAAAGGACTAAGATGGTTGTATGTGCAGCTGAAGGAGGCAGCTGCTACTAAGGACAAGATAGAAAGCTCAGGCTTGGAAAATAATTGCCAGAGCTGATGAGGAAAATTATGATGACTGTAGAATAATGGACAAAGGAGGAAAGTAAAAGAATGAAAAATGGCCTTAGTACGAATTAACGGTAGAGGATTTGACTATTTATGTTTGAAAAAAAGAGTTAAAATGCTGTGAAGAAACTGAGTGGGTTCTTTAAATAGGTGATGAAATATTAGAAAATGTCCTGGAATTGACACTGTAATTTAAACTGCCTTGCTGTAGATTACACTGTAGCTAGAGATGATCAGCAGAAAAATTGAAAAGTTGAAAGAAAAAACCTAGCTATTTCACAAGTAATTTGTAAAGGTATATTTAATACTTAAACTGATATGGAATAACTTGTCAATGGAATCATACGGTAGCTATACTCTGCAAATCAAATAGTTGGGGATTGATTTAGCATTTAGCATATCTAATCCTGTTATGCTTTGTTTTATGCCATTTCAGAATCCTCTATGAATCATCTCTGAAAATTTTGGATGAATTTTTGAATCCTTTACCACAAGGAAGCTTTTGTCATGAAAATTGAAGGAAGATGTATTGTTTTTGAAAAAAGTTTATCTTGTAAACTTGTTAATAGTTAAAGTTTGTTTTCTGTTATTCTGTACACTTAAAGCAGGCAAAATATATAAAAGTGTGTGTAGAAATCATGTAATAGTCAAGATTTTTCAAAGAGCTGTAAAGAGGTTATTCTGTATAAAAAAGTCTTAATTGGGCAGGATGTAAAATCAGCATCTTTGTTTTTATAAAACAAATAATAATTGTATCTTATATACTTTGAGATTGAGGTGGCCTGGAATCTCAGTCCCTGTGAAGACTATAGAGCACGTTCCTAGAGGTTATGGAAATTAATTTCATTCCAAGATACGTGACGGACATAATGGTGGTGGAGAATAGCCATCACAAATTCACTAGGGGCAAACTCTGCCTAACCAGCCTGATTTCCCTCCCTTTTGTGGAAGAAGAGAGAGCAGAGAATGCCATCTTTCTTGTCCTTAGCATTGACTTTTACCCAGGCTTATCTAGTATCCTCGTAGCCAAATTGGAGAGAAGTGGACTGGATGGATGGACTTGGAAGTTGGGTGGGAAACTGACTGGACCAACAAACTTGAAGAATAATGATGCTACAAAGTCAGATGGGTACTAGTGGCACTCCTCTGGGCAGATACTGTTGCCAATAGTATTTAACGTTTTTGTTGAAAGCTTGGGCAATGAGATGAAATGCAATCTCGGTCTGTTGGCAGTTGACACCAACTTGGGAGCAGGGATTGATACACGGGTGGGTAGGGTTGTCCCATTCAATGGGATCATGACAAGCTGGAATTAGGGATCGACAAATCTCATGATGTTCAACAACGACACGTGCTCTTCTACCTCTAATGGAGTAATTCTGCATACCAGCACAGGCAAGTGCAGAAGGGGGATATTATTGGTGTCTTCACTTACCTGGATGAGGATTCAGAAAATACTTTTCTCAGAGGTATACATGAAGAGAATATGAGGCAACAGAAACAACTTCCAGCAAGAGCAATTCCTGTTGGACATAAGAAATTTCATTATGAGAGTGAATTGAAACTGGAAATGGAACAGAACCAGATTGTTCAGAAAGGCTGTGGAACATCCATCCTTGGAGATGTGCAGAACTTGACTGAGAAGGTCCTTACCATCATGTCATAATTTTGAAGTTAGCCTTGCTTGAGACGGGTATTGGACCAGATTATCTCCTGAGCTTCCTCCCAACTTAAATATCCGTGTGATTTAGTGACAAGCGTACTGGAGGGGAAATGCCCTAGATACTAAACACATAGTTGATTAATACAGAAGTTGTTTTATATTTAACTATTTTTATAAAATTAATATTAATGATGCAGATAATGCAGGCATGTAAGCCATTTATTTAATTTTCTTAATGCAATCAGGTGCACTTCTAAGACTAGTAATAGAATGCTGACTGCAGAATGTTATTTTGCCTTAACTGAAATATCAATAAATTCAATGTCATGCTGTGGTTTAACCCCAGCTGGCAACTGAGCACCACACAGCTGCTCACTCACTGGTGCCCCCTTCCCTGGTGGCATGGGGGAAGAATTGTAAGGGTAAAAGTGAGAAAGAAAATCAGTCTAATAATAATTCAAAAAGAAATAGTAATAATAAGTTTTTTAAAATGTAAGGCAAAGAGAGAAAAAATAAGAGAGAGAGAGAAAAAAAAATAAAATCCAAGAAAGGCAAGTGATGCAAATGAAAACAATTGCTCACCACCAACCTACTGATGCCCAGCCAGTCCCCAGGCAGTGGCCTCCTGGCCAACCTTCCTCCCAGCTTTATATGCTGAGCATGGTGTCATATGGTATGGAATATCCCTTTGGTCGGGGGGGGGGCAGTTGACCTGGCTGTGCACCCCCAGCTTATTCACCAGTGGGGCAGTCTGAGGGAGCAGAAGAGGCCTTGGTTCTGTGTAAGCACTGCTCAGCAATAACTAAAACACCCTTGTGGTGTCAACACTGTTTTCAGCACAAATCCAAACCATCCCCATACTAGCTGCTAAGAAGAACTCTTAACTTTGTTCCAGCCACACCCAACACAGCTCCTAATGCTGTATTTTTGTCTGTTTTAGAAGGAGATCTAACTGGCATCCCCAGATAATTATTCAGCCACAGACTAATAGTAGTGTTTGGTGACCAGCTTTGACCTGGATATCTAACACTTGGGTGTCTACAATGAAGTGAGGTGGTTCTCACTATGTTCCTGTGCAAATGGCTTATTGAGGTCTCCAATGTTACTGAGTGGCATTGAAATGGAAATCAACAACTTTAGCCAAATTAAGACAGACTCCTCATTCTTGATTAAGATTTGTGCACAGTGCTGTACCCCCATCTATCTAAACAGGCATCTACTGTGCTGTTTTTCTTTCTGCAGTAAGAGATTGTAAGATTTTTTTTTCCTAGTGTCTGCTGTCAAGTGCAATGAACTACCTCCGTCCTGCTTTACATCAAAGTCATACTTGACCTTAGTGTATAAAACTTCCCTACTGGATAAAAGAATGTATTTAATTGGAGAGTTGATATTTAAAAACAATCAAATTCTTACTAAACAACTGTCAGGCTTTGCAGCAGGGACGTCAGTATGTGTATGGATCCGTGAGTTCCAGATTTACCTTATCCACAACAGTAGCCTGAGCCAAAACGACTAATGCTGCCACAGCAGGTACCTGTAAATCTGCCAACCGTATATCTATCAACATCTTTATAAAAACTGTGTTCTTTGGCCTTCGTTCTTCTACATCTGTTAACAGGCAGGTGTTCCAGTAATGACCTTTTAAATCTTCTGATTATACAAATTACTTAATGAATATGTAAATAACTTTTTTTCTGCTTCTCAGTCTTTCAGTATTTGCTTCTATTAGATTAGAAGAGAAATCAAATTTACTGTCTTGTTTTTCCTCAGTGTATAATGTTGCTTTTTCAGTTTTCGCTTTTCATGGAATACCCCTTACAGATCCAATAACCCTGAACCTGGAAGAAATAAAGATAATACCAACATCAGAAATGTGCAGATTGAGGAACTCTGAGCTGATATTGCTAGGAAGGGTAAGAAAATTTGAAGATAAACCTTTGTCCTCCTGGTGGCTGGTACTGAAGTGGTTCTCAAGCATTTTCAAATCATTTTGCGTTAGTTGGTCGTGCAGCTGATAACAGATTTCAGGTCAAGTTCCAGTCCAGCTCTGTTATAACTGCTCTGACTGGAAAATATTGTCTTTCTGCAACACAAGCAGTGATGTTCTTAGGATTCCTTGAACCAAGGTCTGTCAGGGCTTTCTCCTTGGGTCTTTGTGGCAAATTTCACAAAAATATCATAAGGGTTCTAGGTTTTACTTGCTGTCGTAATTGCAAACTATGTTTTACTGAGATGTTAAATCCTTACATTTTCCTTCTGTTTTGAGGAGACAAGTAAATATTGTGTCCCTTAATGTGAGTTATCTTTTGAAGACCTGTAAAACAGATTTGTTTCATCTTACTATTTGAAAGTGCTGTTGAAGTGCTGCTGGGGGAGAGGGGCTGGTCTTTGATTTTTGTTATGGAGCAATCTTGCTATTCAGCCAGCTACACGATCCAAACTGTATATCTGAGAACTTCCCATAATTTTAAGACAGACCCTTTGAGATCTGTTCAGCTTTTTCATTAAGTTGAACTTGAGTTTGATTAATAAAATCCCTTGAAATACAAACAAGATCACACCATTCTGAGATACTCCTTTGAGCAATTTGCGGTGGTAGTCACTGTTAGCATACAACTGCCTGAAGAATAAATTTTCTAGTCACAGTTGTAAGTGGCATGCCTGTAGCTCTTCATGTATGCTCCTTCATGCGTATACATTCAGTATAAATATTACTGAAGAAAGCAGTAGCTTTAAATTATTTGCAATAATCTATGTTTTAATTTTATTTGTAGGGACCTCGTCCCTTTTGTGATGACAGTGTTCATTTGCTCTGCTGTCTGCCTGGGAAACAAAGTCCAGCAGTCTTCTATCTATCACAGCTTCAAATTATGAGCTAAAGAAAAATCAGTACAAGCTCTCAAGCGTCTTCCTTAGCAAATAAATGTCTTCAAGTATGGATCCAAGCACACAAACTTCCAAACTTGCCAAGGAAAAGAAAAAAAATCTGCCTTGCACCTGCTGTTTACTCCTATAATAGCTGCAACACACTTCGCATTTAAACTCACGTGTGCCGCTGCTGTCAAGTGGTTTGAGGTCTTCTGACTTACAGAAGGAAATCAGAGAGACTTAATTTTGATAAAATCACTTCACTTGATAAATGCTGAACGAAGAATACTTCTGATAATGACTGCAATGTGAAATAATGAGACACACCAGCTACGTTGTAGTATTGTTTCCTGATTTCCTCCAGTGTCTTATGAACCGAGACCATTGTGTGGTGTCCTGCCATGCCTGTGCTAGGAGTACCTCTTGTGGCAGCTGCCCATTTCGAACAGAAGAGCGTGGCTTGGTACTTAGATTTGACAATTAGCTTTCAGGAACAGCTGCAAAACTTTCCACAGGCATCCAGCAGTTCTTCAGGTTCATTAAGCCATTGCAAATAGGCACAAATCATAATTAATCTACTTCAGATAAGACTTCTTAGTGCTGGGCTCTGTGTAGCTGTGTTGGTGCTTGTCTGACCATGACCCTAGGCATAGCCCTAGGCTTCAAAAAGCTATATAATTTTATCTCTAATTTACTCAGCGATCATAGTATTTTTTGTTGTTATTATTTTGTTATTGCTTATGACTCTAGGAAGTAGAAGGTGTTACCGACCTTTTTCTCCTGTGTCTTTTTTTTTAACCAGAGGACCACCTTGTTTTCAGCAAAATAACTTCGTTCTTAAACACTTTACACTTATTCATTATATGGTTTTTATATTACTTCAAACTTCATGTTACTAAGTTTTTCCTATGTAAAATTCTAGTCCTTTGTTTGATATCACTGTCAACTTTGTCCCAGTTTCAAATATAGGTTCAAATTTCATTAGTTTATGCTTATTTTTTGTACTGTCATTAATGAAAATATTAAATAAGTTGCTGTTCCAAAACATCATTAGTAATTCCTTTTCAGCCTAATCTATTTCCCTCTTCCGTTCAATTAGTTCCTTACCCGTCTTCCTGCTCTTATAATAATCCTTGTCTTGGGTAAATTTTTTTTTTTGGTATGCTGCCGTAACAGATGCTTTGCTGTAAAGCCTTACATTTTAAGTAGGTACATTTTAGCAGTTCTTGCTGGAAAGGTATGTGAATTGTGTACAGCCATGTGCCTACATCAAAGGACATATAGGATAGAGCCAGGCCAGCCTCCTTTTGAGTTCTTTGCAACGTGTAATGACACATGGTTCCTGCCTTTTGGGATAATTATTAAACACTTATATAAACTGTTTAGCTCAACTTTCATGTAAATAGAGAATATTCATTTGGCATTATTTTTTTTTTTGGTTTTTAATGTAACCATCCTTACTTAGTAATTGCCTAAAATGGTATCTGAGTACCAGCTTAATAGCAAGAAATGTAGGCTTTGTGCACTGACCTTTCTGAAATCTTGCCATGCTTATTAAAAAAAGGCAAGTATTAGCAACTTTATTTTCTCAGAATAGCATCTAAAGGAAAAATACAACATCCCTAAGAGGCTATGAATCCAATTAGACCAATCTAAGAGAGTACCTAAAAAAAAAAAAAAACCCAAACCAAACAAAAAGAAAAGGTGAATCTAGTTCCTGCTCTAGGCTATTTAATGACAGGGTGACCGACGTTCTCCCACCACCTCACTGAAGGAAAAACTTTTACTGAGGGAGCTTGTTTTCCTGATTGTAATGGCAAAAGCTGTGTCCTTTCTTACACTGTTCTCTAAGATTGGACACTACAAATACACGTTATAAAGAAAAATATTTTACTCTCAGTATTTTCTTGGTTCCACACAAAGAAGCTCCTAAGGCTTATCCTTTATTTAAAAGCAGTCCTTTATTAAAGGTGACCATCCTTCATGACAAAAACAGAGTTACTTTTCTCTGATCTTCTCTCCCCAGATTCCCTCTCATGATTCACTGCTCTTGATCTGCAGGGTGGCTGTTTTCCTGTGCTGTCCACCCGCTATGTGTAAGATACTTGTTTTACAGTACAAGCTGTTTCTCCCAGCTGCCTTACCCAGCCAGCGTGCTGAACAGATGAACTTGCCCAGGTACAAGAGCTGCTGGGGGAATGTGCGGTTTGATGACCACAACAGCCTGTCTTCTTCAGATGTTTCAATCCCCACTGGATTCTTGCAACAGTATTCATGCCCAAAGACATTAGAAAAAGTGTCTGAGACTTATACTGCATGGCGTATTATACATCTACGACCCAAGAACCTTAATTTTTAAATGAAAAAAATTAAAGGTAGGGTTAGTAACTTTCAGTGTTTATCAAATTATTTTAGGTTTTGGGGTTTTTTTACTTTTTCGGGTGTCTGCTATTCTAAGAATTTAAAAAGTTAAGGTTATGTTAAGATTGAAAGAGAAGAAATGGAAAACTAGTCTATCTGCAATGAAACTGAGGACTGTTTGATCCAAGATAATGCGGGAAGTTACCAAGGGATCTGATTACAGACTCCTGAATCTCTGATTTGATCTACACAAGAACTGACAACAATATTTGGCTCCTAAGCCATCCATCTCAGGGCAGCCAGCCTCCAGGGAATTCTTATCTTCACAATTAAGATCATAGAGCCTTAAACTGCCTGGGTAGCACGTAGAGATCGGGGAATCTAGCTTGCAGTTTTTAATTTATCGGTGTATCATGATCCATTGATTGAATGCTTAAAAGCAGGGCTGTTTCAATATGATCCAATATTAGAAAGCACTCTGTGCTATCTGATGAAGGTCTCGCCCGTGCAATTAGCACATCTGAACAGGTGTGATGCTTTTTGGCTCTGGAAAAGCATTGACTTTGTGGGAAAAAAAAAAAAATGGAAACAGTTTAATTTTTTTAAATTATGGTGAGCGGGTGTTCCCAGGACAGCGGGAAAAGGAGAATTCCTTTTTCACAAACCTATTGTGAAGACCATCTTTGTCCCTTTATCTCTCAACCTTCCTGTTGCAGTTCCAGTTCAGGACAGCTCTTTTAACTCTAATTTTATTGAACTGCTAATAAATTAAAATGCCAGGTACAAGTTTATTTTTGTCTTAGTATTCTTTCTAACTGTGTTAAATGCAATTCTTGTGTGTAGAATTTTGTACCTTTGCCACTTTTTGCCACTGTGATATTCCTTTTTTCATTGGTAGTAGAGGAGATTTAATGATAGAATACTAAATACCCATCATAAACCTCAAAGCAGGAACCTCGTTCATCTGCCTTACGAATAATCTGGAGAAATTCCCCTTTCACAAGGTGGAACTTCCACTCCTGGCAGTGGATTTCTTTTGAGCACAGTGGGGCCCAGGCCAGGCCTGGGCTCTAGATAGCTCCTAGTAAAGCATGCAGGGGCTCACCTCGACAGTCCCAGGTCTGACTGCCCTCCTTAGTCCTCTCCAGGCTGCTTCCATGTGGCTCCTATTGCTCAGCTGCCCTCACCCCTTCATTCACTGGGTGGGACCTTGGCACAGATCTTTGCTTTACCTCGTTCCCTTTTTTTTATTTTTTACAGGCTATGAGCTGCCAACCTCATCATAATTTTCTCACACTAAGGAGGCTAAGTGTAGGTTAGGATGGCACAAGGACATATGAATTTTTAAATAGTAAGATTTTTGCAACAATGGCCTGCCTTTCCAAAGTTGGTAGTCGCTCTTTGGCTTTAGCAAGAGCAGTGCATCCACATTTATTAGCACTATTGCATAAGAAAATAATTCTGTATGACTCAACCCACTTAGTCATATACAGAAGCACAACTATATAGTGCAGGAAAGTTCATGGAAAATGCTCAGCCTAGGAAGAAGATTCCCTTGAGATACCAAGTAAGTGTTTTTGTTTGGTCTTTGATGCTCTGTTGGAACACTCTGAACTACAGCAGAGAGCAAAGGGAAGGCTTTTTAAAGAAGTGATTTGCAAGAGAAAAAGAGCATCTTGTTTCTTCTATTATTCAATTTTTAATAGTTTCACCAAAACCTATGATTATTCTTAACTTAATCTTGTACTTACAAAGATACATAATGTAATTTCAGTGTAGTCCAAACAATGTTGCTTTCCCCAGCTGTCATTACCATGAACTTTCCCTTCTTTTTTTTTTTTTTTTTTTCCTGGTCACAGCATATCCTCAGTAACCTTCCTTTAAAAGAAACACAGCATAGGCAATGGTCCAAGCAATCTTGCACTCTGAGATATCAGAATGCCTTGAGCAAGATTTTGTATTTTTTTTTTCACTAGAAACTATGTACTTAATTTCTTTTTTATCTTTTTGCTAATCCAAATAACCCATGTCAATAAGGATTAAGCTATAAAACTGAAGTTAAAGTTATCTGAGCTCTGTTGTTCTTGCTCCATTCTGAGTTGCTATCAAACACATTGTTCAAGTCTAGATTTCCTCCTAGTATATGTCTCAACAATACCAAGTTTATAGTTTTTCGACAGCTATAGCAAACATTCTAGCCTCTGGGTCACAACCAGGTTTGCCTGTGTTTATCACAGTAAGCAGGACAACAGTGTTTCCCAGATAGAACATAAAGAGACTGTGAGCATAACCCAACAGCATATTATGTCTTCAGCAACAAGCAGCCAACGAGAGAGAGACATGCTCGAGAAAAAAACGAGGAGAGGTACAAGTGGCTTCTTGACTGTTTGCTGTCCTGTACTTCCAGCAACGGACTAGAAAATGCAAGCATCTGCACTTTGTGCTTTGTGAAAACCGATCCTCCCTCCTATGGAACATGAAAGCATGGTTTAAGAACACTACTAGAGCTGAAAAGTCAGGCACTCAAAAGCCAGGAGGTATCAAAATGAAGATGTACACAGCTTTGACCTCAGCTTTGATTATGTGTCGAATGACACAGCTTTAGCTACATTAAGATAAGTTACTTATTCCACACAAGCTCTTCCCTACTCAGTACTCAGTCTCTATCTGCTCCATGGAGGATTCAAAACTCTTGCTATTGACGACACAGCAAATATTCAGTGCTTTTCCTCCCCTCGTTTTTGAACATACAGCTCTACACGTAATCTGCTGCATGCTATTCATACCAGCTCTGAGGACAAAGCTGTTAACTTCCACAATGGCGTTACTATGGTACTATTGACTGCAGTCCCAGAATTTCTCAATGATTCATATATCTTCTCAACTCCCTGTAGGTGTTCTTATCGCCATTTTACGAATGTACAGTAAGACTAAGTTAAAAGTGAGGTACACATAACCAGAGCTCCCTAGCAGATTTAATCGACTACAGGCCTATTCCTTCAGAATGTCAAAGTGCAGCAATCTCATTCATCATTTATATTAATACAAGAGGAGTGGATAGCTCAGATTAGTTATCAGTTGTAAAATCCATTCACCAAGTATCAAATCTTATAGATTAGCAAAGATGGATAAAAAGGGACTTTTTTCACTGTCTCTGAACTCCCTCCCATTAAAAGCACCTAATTAATTAAAAAATTTGGCTTCCCATTGACTTTTCAATTAAATTTTGATCAATGGCAACCAAATATCATTATTCATTGCACACTTAGGGGTTTCAGCCTGCTTTTCAAAGAGCAAAACCCATTCGCAAAAAACATTTACTGCTGTCTGATCATTTAGTCTGGATATACCATCTTGATATGCTCAGATGGTTTAGTTTTTAATCTGAGAACTCTAAACACCCATGAAAATCAGTAGGAATTCAGGTGATTTTGAAGTCTGTCTCCAGTGACTTCAAGAAAGGCAAGTCGCAGTTTAGCCTCTATGTTGATCCAAGCGGATGGTGGCCATTAGCAAGAAATCCATCCTGTCCCACTGAAAAGGAGCCAGCTCCAGCGCTTGTCAGCAACCTGTGCTTGTTCTCATAGAGGCTGTGAAGCCCAAATTCCCTTTCATAGCCTGACACTAGATATAAACATGTCAGAAGTGGCCTCAGAGTTCAGATTCATCAATTACTGTCTCCCTGTCTTGAGACACCAAAGGTGTCAACACCCACAGGTTGTGGACATCCATACGTTGTTACTCGCAGGTTGCTTCATGCCACCTTTCCCTTCTCTTCAATGGGTTTTATGTCAAACACAGCTTCAGCACCCTGTTTAATGTCGGTATCACCGTATTTGAACAAGCCAGCTAGAATTTTAAATGAACCTCAGACAAATTTGGGTTCAATCCAGATCTGCAAATGCCTACATTTACAAATGCTGCTCTCTTCAGTATCCCCAGCAAACCAGCAGAAGAGATTATGGAAATTTTCCTCGCAAACTACCATGCACACTGAAGTGGCTGAGCTGGTACTAAAGGTTCCTACAGCCTTAGAAGTCAGCTCAAAACGTGCTGCCCTAAGCACTTATACACGCAGATGTTTAGGTCTTCGGTTAATGTAAGTCATATTTATAGTTCTCAGTTAATGTAAGTCACATCTCCTGCTATTCTCACAGGTAATGTTCTCTAGCTGCATTTCGTCTCCTAGGCCCTGAACACTTCCATTTTAGGCTCCTTTCCAACTGCTCTTTCCAGCAACACATAAAACCCATTATCATTCCGTTACAGCACAGGGAATAAAAGACCAGCTCACAGTTTACCAGTCATAACTAAAATCAACCTACTTTTTTCCTTACTTTTTTAAACTACAGTTGCACAGTTCTCAAGGATTTTTCCTTCTGGCTCTGTGTTGAACTCCTGTTCCTCAGTGATGAAGAAATATATGAAGTGAATCTTTCAGTATGCTCCAGAGTAAAGACATTTTCTAATCCAATTTCAGAAACGAAAAGAGAAGCTTTGAAATACCTGAAATCCACAGTACATTAAAACATTATTTCTAGATACAACGCTGTGCTGTTCATAAAATGAATCCCGTCACACTCTTCCACCAAGCAATCTGACATTTTCTAGACCCTGCAAATATTTATTTTCATGCTAAACTGAATTTGTTATGAATTCATTTAAAAATCTCAAAGGCTCTGCTAGTTTTGTAAATAGGAAATAACTAATACTGAATGCTAAAATCCTTTCAACTATTTTTATTTAGACTATTAAATGCTCAATAATTGAGAAAGAAAGACCACAATCGCTGCTGATGTGACCTGGGGCTACAACTTTTTACACCAGTTAAAGATTTCTCTCTTTAGGACTCTCTATTCCTTTAATAAACTTAGTCCCTGAATGTAGAATACAACCACCAAATCAAAATTTAAGTGTGTATTTCTGCTTCTACAGAGTTATATGGCTTTAGCTCTCAGTAATCCAGGCTTCTATACAGCTTCTCATCCTCTAAACATGCTTAGTGTCTGAGGCACTGGATGGCTTTTGAGACATACTTCTTATCATTATTGCAGGATAAAGTCCTTAATTCTTAACTGCTTTAAAATATTAACTGTTTTAATGCAATATTTTAAAAAATGTTACATGGAATAAGTGATATGTTTTCTCTTAATGAAAGGGTCGAATATACAGAGCTATATAACTATGCGTGTACTTTTTCAACATGCATAAATAAAAGAAACAACTTGTAAGTGCATAGTGCAAAATTTCTGTTAAATTTTTTGATAGTTTTTAATCCCAAGAGATACTACAACCTGTACAATACAGTTGCAATACCCCCCTCCGCCCCATAATTTAAAGAGAAATCTTGTCACTTTAAACTTTATATCAACAATAGTGAATAAATGTAATAAAAATATTCCAGGATATGAATGTGTGAACAGTTCTGCAGTTGCTGTTTGATGAGTGTCTTTGCCAGATCATCCTGAAGAGGGCCCAGTACTCGGCAGCTGTCTAAAACAGAATTTATGGCTGCTCACACCAAGAATACACAAAGCAAGAATCGGTACTGTCCCTGCTGTCACCATGGTACTCCAAGATAGGGCTCTAGAGGCGCTTTTTCCAGCCTTATTTTTCACAGTCTTCTGAAAAAAGTCATCAAACCACAAGCCAGGTGCAGGAGGATTACTGCTACTCAACCAGCTCTTTGTGCTCTCAAAAAAGTGTGTTGAAGGTCACATGTGCATCACTGAGCCTCCAAAAACCTCCCTTTGCGTCTGTTTATACATCTACAGGCTTTGAATATTTTACCTATGTCCTCTAGAGCCAGCAAATGTAAATAATAACATAGTCTAAATTCTGTCTTGTCTGGTAATGGGTATAGCACAAACCTCTCTATCTCTTTCTCTCCTCCTTCACCCCTGCCCCCCAAACATCTTAAAGCTCTGACAAGATATCTACGTTACTGAGTCTTAGATAAACTGCCTGATAGATCTTGTCCCCTGTGGATTATAGACCCATTAACAGGACAAATGATCTGCAATTAATGTGCTCAGACACCTTGATTTGAGGAGGGGGATGGGAAGGGAACAAGAGGAAAAAAGAAAATGAAGAAGGTATTTTTAATGCTTTTTTTTTTTTTTTTAGGGGCATGTTTGCCTATGCAGGTAGACTGTATTTAGCGTAGCTGGACCTGACCTTTTGTTCAGGCTCTTCTTTATACTTGGATAAACTGAGGAATAGCTTTGTGTTCCTTAGATGGATCACGCAGTTCTATCCTGTACAGATACACATACACAATTGCTAGAGTCCTGCAGGGGTACCTATGCTTGTATATATAATTCCCAGTTGTAATTAAAAACCAGCCCCACAAAGGCTTACAAACACGACCACAGTAAAACTCAGATGCTACTTTTGTGTTTTACGCTCCTTATACTTATTCTTTAACTACCACGTATTATTTTAATCCTGTTTACAACAATTTACTCATATCACTTAATTACTTATAAGTATATAACTATTAAGAGTATTTTCTCATTGTGTATTTTTATGCCTAAATTCTTCTCTGGCAATGTTCTACTTTAACTGAATCCTGTGTTTATCTTCTTTTTTACCCCCACCCAATTTTTGCTTTGTGCCATTTTGGCACCTTTTCTTCTTACATCTCTACAAATGCTATCATTATCTCAACTTCCCAGATTATTAATTCCCACCTCCTACTATTTCATTCTGAACAGTGTTAAATTTACAAAATAAACCTATACTTATCTTCTTGCCTCTTCCATGCTAAGCTACTTCTGCCTAGCAATGTCTTTTCTAGCAGGGCTGTTGCTTTTAATATAATTTTGAATGGCCCAGTGAAACTGAGAGAGACAGAGAGAGGCTGACCTTATTGTGCAATGGTTAGATCATGTCTTTGAATCAACCAGAGCAAAAATTTGAACCCTTAAAATCTCATCCCACACAGGTGTCCTGGCTACTGGGCAATTAGCCATTCTGGGATCATTTCTGGCCCTTACTAAGAGACTTTTGGTTAAAGCATATACGTTTCTCATTAAAAATCTTAGTCCAACAACACAGCATTTTCAAACAGAAAGGTGTTTCCTTGAAAATCTCCTGTTCAGCTGTGCTACAATTTGTAAAAATGTGTAAATTTTTCATATGTATAAAATTATACAGATTATCCAGCTCTTCTTTCACTTTACCTAGCATGTTTTTCACACCTGTATGGGTATCATATAAAGACTCAGCTCCAGCAATTAAGGACATGCTAAACTTCAATATGTTATCCAGTGTGCTGAAATTCTCAGATCTATAATTTCCAATGTCATTCTTCCATATAGCCTCACATTCACCTCCAGACACATTAGCAATTGAGAGCCGATATTCTACCCTCTCAGTCACCATTCAGTACTTTTACTAGTTTAGAATCCCTCACCAAAATGACTTAAATACGCTCTTACAAAAATAACTGACCGCTACCTTCTTCTATTCCTTTCTCAAAACTATCAAGTCCTACAGTTTTTTTAGAGCCCCACAACATCCCTGACTTCAAGAATGGAGTTTCATTTTTATAGCCTTTCCAGTAATTTTCACAAATGACTTATACCCTTCAGGATTTATTTTTCCACAGGTCAGAAACTTATTGAAAACATGATAATAAAAACCACTCAGAACAACCTCCCAAGGCTGGTAGACCTAAACACTGATGCCTAATTTGTTGTACAAACTCTTAAAAACCTTGTCACTGAGAAATGTCTGGAGGAAAAGACTGTGAACCAGCGAGTAACCTGCATGTGTCATAACATGTTATTTACACTGTGATTCTGTTATTCATCTAAGTTACACAGAGACTCAAGTCTTGCAGTTTTTACACGTCATTATCAAAACTCATTATACCTGATACCACTGACTTCAGTTTGTTCCTGGCACTTTAAGACAGATCCTTGTATCTTTGCTAGGTGCAGCCTACTATAAAACTGTAAAATATAACCAGGTAGGGAATGCTTTACATGTTCCAGTCCTGAGAATTGCTACTTGAGTTCTTTCCAAATGCCCAATTCACCTACCAATTGATTCTTTGCCCTTTCCTTGACGCCTTGCTCCTGTCTTTACTAACCTTGTGTACTCAAGGATTTCCTCCCATTTTCGATGAAAGCCCTTTCTCTCTTGATTTTTCACATTGCTTCACACACATTTGAACAAATGTCACTGTTTTGCTAATCCTCTGCACAGAGTGGTTATGAGAATTTTAATTTCCTGAAAATCTGCATAGTATTTGATCATAAATTCACAGGAGCTAAGCAAATCATTCGTTGCAGAGCTGCAATGACTTCCA
This sequence comes from Pterocles gutturalis, assembly GCF_000699245.1. Taxonomy (NCBI): domain Eukaryota; kingdom Metazoa; phylum Chordata; class Aves; order Pterocliformes; family Pteroclidae; genus Pterocles; species Pterocles gutturalis. The sequence goes on along the minus strand of NW_010145445.1, from coordinate 1,805 downwards.
GTAATACCGCTGCAATTTTGTATTTTGACGAACAACATGTTCTCTTGCTGTGCATGCCATTTGCTCCTTTCTTACCTTCAGTTGCTTTGCAGTTCTCTGCTAATTCAGATGACCTTTTTCCTTGTTCCTACTACTAGCTTTTAAAGACAGATGGTTTGCATAACCCATGAGAATATCCCAATTTATGTTCCAGCACTTCCATTTCTCATATTGTCCTTTCCATAAAATGCTTTTCCCTCCTTTTTTGTTTATCCCCTTTCAGTGCTCAGATTTCTTTCAGAGTCATCAAAATTGATTTTCCTGAAGTAAAAGGACTTTTCGGGTTAGCCGAACCATTCCCCTGCAAGATGTAAGCAACTGTCCTGAAGTAAAAGGACTTTTCGGGTTAGCGAAACCATTCCCCTGCAAGATGTAAGCAACCCTGTAACAGACCTCAAGGGCAGAAATGCTTGAAAAGACCATCCAACCCTTTTGCAAACTGTGGGCCAGCGAACGCCATCCAGTATCAATATATTTTTTTGAAATTTCTGTTTTCTGAATCAAATATTGCCCTTTTTGCACCCGAGTCACCAACCTTAATGACAAAGGAAAGGAGGTGACTTTGCACCAGCTCTAGAAGCCGTGACTCTTGTTCCCCAGCGCTGAGGCTCGCCCTTTTCCCACAGAGCAAAACTGAGAGAACAACAGTCTGCAACTGTCTGTCAGGGCACCCAGGAGCCACGAGTGTCCCTTGTGTGCCCCCATGAGCTCCCACCCATCCCTCGTGCCCAAAGCCTGGAGCAAAGCTCCGACCTGGCCCTGCAGGCTCTGCTGACCACCCCACGGCAGGTCCCAGCTGGTCCCAGTGTGGTGGCTGGGCTCCTGTGTCCACCCTGGTCTGGGTGTGTTGGTCTTGGATTCTCTGCCGCTTCTGAGGTGAGCAAGGAGGAGCAGCTGTGCTCTTCCAGGGTTTGTTTGTTCTGTGGGTTTTCATCATTCAGTCACCTGGTCTATGGCAAAGCCACTTCATCTGTTACAAATTTCACTCCCTTCATATTCTGTCATGGCTGTACCTGCTTAAAGCCAGGGACAGAGCTTGTCAAGGAGTACACTTAGAGCAGTTTATCTCCAATATGAAGAAGATCAGAAGAATCTGAAACTTCAGGGAGGATTAAAGCAAGCGTCAGGGTGACAGCGGTGTCTGGGACCAGCCTCCGCTTGCTGTGGCGGAAGATGGCTGTCCTGGTCAAAACACATCCCCTGCCGGGGGCACGGCGGCCGCGCTGGTTCACATCGGCGACCCTGACTGCTGCGTTAAGGGCTTAACAGCGTTACACCCGGTTTGTGAGAAGATGAGAGCCTGTGGCTGAGGCAGGAGTCGGTGGGTTGACGGCCGAGACTCCCACTCCCCGGCACGAGCGGTGCCGCTCCCGCGGAGGAACGGGGGACAGGAGGTGGCGGATCAGCGGTCACCCGTGCGGATGGCTCCTGGGCAAACGCACACCGCAGCTGCGGGAAGGGTTTACCTGAGGGCCCGCAAAATCCTTCAGGATGGGAAGTGATTTTATGTGGAAAAAAAACCAGCGGTTAATAAACCACTACTGAGGAGGCCGCAGGGAGAACCCACCCAGCACCTTTTTCAGGAGAAACTTTGACAGGGGCTGCACTGGTTTCACACCCAGATGTGTGAACAAGCACGTTTAATAGCTCCCTTCCCATTCTCAGCCATCTTTAGGGGGGATCCCAGCGAACGGCCCTTGTGGCGGGAACGATCGCCTCGTGCCCGGCGGCGCGCGGGCCGGGCAGCGCTCGCAGCTCACAGCCCG
>NW_010145444.1:25944-44913 GCF_000699245.1 Pterocles gutturalis | reverse complement strand
GGGAGGCGGGCACCCATCGTTCCCGGTGCGCGCTCCGTGAACAGGGCGATCGCCGTCCCGCTTTTCTCCTCTCTGGCGGGTTTGAGGAGAAATGGCACTGCTGGTGCACGGGCTGCCTCACGCCTCTTCTGTGGGGTTTTTGTGGGTTTTTTTTAATTATTTTTTTTTTTAAGCACGTAGTGGGCTTTTCCGCTGATGCATTCTAGGGGTGTTCCCAGCCGGGAAGGGCGGTCTGTGACGGGCTGTGAAGTGAACAAGCCGCGGGAGGGGCGCGGGGCAGAGGGGGTGCTGGTGCTGCTCACGCTGCTGCTTCGGAAGGTCGCCGTGCACAGGGAGGTTTGCTGCTGGCAGCTTGGTGCTCCTGGCCTTGGGTGGGGCTGGCAGTAGTTCCCGGAGTGTCACAAACAGTGTCAACTAAAGGTGGTAAAGAGTGGGGTTTTTAAAGGCAATTTAGCGGGAATGTTCTCGCCGCGTCAAGGAATTCTGTCAGACTGATTGTCCTGTTACATCTGGCCTTAAAAACAAGAATATTCAACTGTTCATCATCAGTTTTTTTGTTTTGTTTTGTTTTTTTCCTATTGACACTTCCTGGTAACTTTGCTAAAGAGGCACTATTGACTTGTTTGATGTGGACATAAAATGGGTATAGTACAGACGAGCTATATGTTGTTTGGCCATCATAATAATGCAGTGTACTGCTATGTAATTTCATTCAAATGAGTAAGAGAATATAGCTGCCCATTCTAGGAAAGCATTAACCAAGACGTCATTCTAAGACGTCATCCTATCTGCAGTGTTTTGTAATCTACAGGAATGACTACGGTTTAATTGAGAAAACGAAAGAAGAAGCAGCAGCCTGTAACTATCCAGAGGCAGATCCTCTGTTTCGTAAACTTCTTGGCTCAAGAATTTAACTGACATTTATGCTGAAATATTATTGTCAGGATCTTCCACAGAGTGTGATGATTTCAAGGAAACACCACGCTAAAATATGTGCAAGATCTGTTAACTAATTTAATCTGAAATATTAAACAGAGCAGAAAAAACATTTTTCTTTGCACCCCTTGTCCCTTTTCTAGAGAAAGAAGTGTCAATCGGCAGCAGAGTCCTCAAAAAATGACATTTTCTCATGCAAGCAATGAGTACACTTTGAGTAGGGTTAAGGTTGTAAAACTGAGAATGGCTTTGTATCACCTCATGTCATGTGTTTTTAAAAAATAGTGTTGTAGCAGATAAACTTCATACCTGCAGGTGCTTAACTTCAGTCAGCACCTTGGTAATGTTCTTGTGGTATATATTTTGAAATCGGAAAAGTGTGCTGAAAAAAAAGTGTTGGGAGAAAAAACAAGAGAATCTTGGGAGAGGAAAGTAGGCAGCGATACTTCATTTATATGCACATTCTAAAATTTCCTATTCATTTATTGAAAAATAGCAGTTTAATTGTTTCTCTGTTACTATGTATTTGGCTTTTAAAATAAATTTTAATAATAAATTTCAATTTACTTTTTTTCATTGAGGTGGCGTTATGTGAATTCAGTAATGGATACCTACAAATAAATATCACTGATGCAAATTTGCTAATTAATATGTTTTTGAGTTTTCATGAAAACAATACTCCTCCTTTTCATTGTTGTCTTCTCCCAAAATCTTCCCATGTCACTGTCTCACGAATACATGAAAACTCCAGAAATAAATGCAGTTAGGAATTCATGTAATCATGCTTCTCGTTGCTGAGTCTGGAAGGACAGGAACCAAGTTTGAAGGCCTTATGAGTCTTTACTGTCACAGATGCTTGATGCTGACTAGAAAGTTCCTGTCTCCCTCAACAGTTATACGCATACAAAGTAAATGTTTTGAAGTTGCAAAGATACTGTGAAAGACAATATATTTTTTACTAACTTGCAGTTTGCTTTCTGATGTAGCTAGTGATGAGAAAATTAAGTGGTCTTCAGAGATTTTGGTTAATTAGTCTTTTAATAGATTGCTTCAAAAGGTAAAATCTCTGAGTGCTGTACATGTTTGCCAACTCTCAGTTAGGAAGTACTAGTCTTAAAGAAAATTGTTACTCATTTCCGTAAGCAGCTAATGAAAACTCGTAAAGTTAGTTTAAATTTTTTTTTCACGACATGTTGATAGCTTTTCTTTGGTTCTTAGATGCAAAATAACACAGCTATTATAAATCAAAGAGGATAGACTATTTCAGGTAATGAAAAGGAAATTCCTGGTCCTGGTCACTTGGTCACTTTTAGCTCTGACACAGGTATTTTAGAAGTGAAAGTTGTAATTTGATGTTCTTTAAATTAGCTGTGAACCTTTTATGAAGTTCTACATTGATAAGATCATAATTACAGTTGCCATTAACTGTGCCCTTAGGTCAGTCAGGCCCTAAGTTTGCATCTAATTTTGAGCATAGAAAAAATTCAGTGAGTCTTCTGCAGTGCAAAAAACAAAACACATATGTTTCGTTGCAGCACTGTTGACAGTTTCAGAAGTAAGGCCTTAGAAGATGTTTCAAATTATTCCAGTCTCAAGGTGAAATCCTTTGTTTAGGGTTTAGGTGGAGCTGACAGATCATGTGTGGCGAGGAAGCTGCTATTGATACTACTAACATTTTTTTCCCCCATTCAACTTTTATGTTCTTTTGAAAAGCAGTTCCAGAATTTTTTTCCCCCTCATTTAAAATGCAGAATTAGCTAAACTGAAATACTTCTCTATTGCATTGCATCTTCCAAGCAGGCTCTACTGGTATCAGCAGATCAAGAGCAAAGTAGGTCTGAGTAGTGTGGTGTAGCTTTTCTTGTTTGTTCTTTTATTTCTTTTAAAGATTATATTTTTTATCTGTTTAAACACTTACAGATTTTAACACAAAAATGAAGTAAAAATGAAGTGAGTAGATGTTTTTTTTGGGTCTCATTAATCTAGTCTGAGTGTGTTTTGTTCTATCGTATGTTAGCATAGAAGATTGAGGCTGCAGGAGTTTTACGATTTCTTTGTAAAACAAAACAAAGGCTTAGTAACCACCTTGCACCTGTAGATTTGAAACCTAGGGTGTAACTGTCATGGTGCTAGACTCCGTTCTACCTGTTTGGTTCTATTTACGAGTGTTATTTACCTGACTGTTGCTGTCATGTTACATTTTCAGTGGCTGTTTGAAACCAAAAGGACACTGAGAATCCCTTAGCTCACTTTTCTGCTTGCAGTGGGAACAGCCGTTGCTGCTTTCTGAGCCCTCTTCTGCTGCTGTTATTCATGAAATGAGGGACTGCGTCTTCAGTTGAGACCCCAGAACTTGTATGAAAGTATCCAGTGATACAGCAAACCTTATGTGAACTGAACTTCTGAAATCTTGGGTTTGCCTGTTATTTGGTTTCTGAGAAAAGCTCTTCCCCCCACCCCAAAGGGAAAGGTTTGCTGTTTAATATTGGTGATTCATTACACTTAAGGCTTACGAAATGGGTATGTGTGGCTTTTTAAGTTGATTTTAACTTTGCTAAACAACTGTGTGAACTAGAACTATTTCTAAAGAACATTCAGTGATTCTTTTTAATCTGTAGGAAAAAACTCAGCATTTTAATGTGATACTCAGGTTAGTTCAAGTAGCACTACCACCCTACGTGGCTAAAATACAGTGTAGTTATTAGAGTTGTTTTGCCGTGTTGAACCTCAGTATTTTTATATGTGTTTAGCATGATATGTATACCAGAGCATGTTTGTCTTATAATTGAATGTTGGTTATTCCTTTGGTGTAAGTTGCTTTGAATTAATGTTTTAATAAAAACATTCTAATTTTATTCTAATAATATCCTGGAAAAACAGCTTATATATTTGTGGCATTTTAGTGTTTCCTCTTGTCGTATTAGTTGACTACTTTGACGTATGGGAAAGGAATACAAACACACAAAAATTCTGCTGGTAAAGATACTTAATAAAGCAACCATTCAGGTAGTGCAGTTACCCTTGGCCAAATGAATTTCCTCATGCTATGAATTTTTGTTCAAATTTAGTAGTTATCTGATGTACTAAATTTGAATCTAGATTTTGTACAATAATTCTGCACCCAACAATTCTGAGAGCATCACACTTCTGAAATCTCTTTAATACTTGTGATTGATTTAATAATCAAAATGTTTTGTAGTTTTTATACTGTTGTCCAATAATGCATCTGCTTATGACTGAAAATATTTGAAAATTTCAGCTTAAACAGTTTTGTAGTTCAAAAACTGCACAGACAGAACTCCCAGGTCCCACCCAACAGGAAATAATAAGCAGACTTAATTAATGACAAGAGGAGGCAATTTGTGTTGTATTAGAAAAACAAACAGTGTCATTTAGGGTTATGTAGTGGTATTGCAGCTGCAACAGTCTATGGATGAGAAAAAGTCTGCAGAGGAAAGTAGTATCTTTGATAAAAATGTCTCTCTGCACTCACCTTTTCTCACTTGTATACTAAGTAATTATACTCAGATCTTTATTCAGAGATTACATGTCTTTGTAGCAGCTGAAGGAAAGTTAAAAAAAATACAACTTCAGTGTGCCACTGTTGCAGAAATTGAACATTGATGGGTTTTATAGTGCATGTAGTTTCCTTAAAACAGCTCCCTATAACCCCAGGTGTTGAAGTCAGACGGGAGAAAAAATATTAGTAAACTTCCAACATTTAAAGGCAAATTTCAAATTTCCAGTCTATTGCGTTACTGAGTTCAAATCTCTTCAAAAAAACAGTTGTTGGGGCTCCTTGTCAACTTGAGCAAGTTAGCAATCACTTCTCATGTTTTTTAAAGTGCTTTTTGTTTCCTGTTTGTACTTAAGAGAGGTATGTTAATAACATGAGTGAAAGTATGCATGATGGTTTCCTTAATATTTTGGTTCTGTTTACTTTCTGTATTTCAGAATACTATAGCTGTTTATCACCTCTTACATTGAATAATCCAGGGATTCACTGTCTGTAGCACATGTTTTTCTTTTCCTTTTATTTTAAAAAGAAAAACGAGTGTGGGTGTGTGTGTATAGCTTGCATTTTCCCAATTTTTCCAGACTGTGCATCAGGATAGCATTCATCTAAATGATGAATATTTGGTCCAGTCTTAACCTTTGCCTGGGGACTTCAGAAACAGTATAATTTGTTAAAGTGGATGCAATCAAAATGAGTAGTTGAGAACCATGTAAATAAAATAACCACTGGTAAAACTTTTTCTGTGTTAAGATTTTGCTTGATTAGTATTTGGGAGGGGGGTGTCTCTCTTTCCCCTCTCCCTCTCAAGAAAACTTTCTTCTGCAGCAGCTTCATTAATGGAAGCAGTAATGGAAGTACAGGGTGTTGGTAGCTAACAGCTGTTGGAGTTTTGTTGCGTAGACTTGCTTTAAGCAGGTTTGGACAACATGTGTTCAAAATGCCAACAATTGTTTGGAATCCTGCCTGGACAGTATTCCCACTGTTGTTAACATTGCTTTTAACAAAAAATGTGCTCTATTTTTCTTGAGCATCTTTTATTCAGCCTTAAAAAATGAATGTGGTAGAAGGACATGCACAGCTTAAACCAAGGGTTGTCCGTGTTACTGTTGTAGGTTCGTGATCCAAGTTGAGTGTCCTCTGAAGCTTCAGAAGACCTAAGCCTGTGTGTCTGCATGGCCTGCTGTTTTGTGCAGAGGTAGAAAACAGCGGTTCTCAAGCTTCCTTTTTTCCCCTCCTGGTTCTTCTCCAAGAATATATTCTGCAACACAGGTTTTTCGCTCTGGAGCTGTGCTCCCAGCGTGTTGGGAAAAATACTGGTTTCCGAGGGGAATGGAGTGCTGTATGAAGTTGAGAGGAGGTGAGCAGAGCCGAGGTGGAAAGGCCAGGCGTTGAAAGGGGTGGGCAGCCTCCTGACTTTGAAGGCACTACAGTGATGAAGGCTGGAGGCTAAATGTCTTGGATCAGTATCTCTGGTCTGTCAGAGAAGTCTGCTCTGTCCTCTAGCCAGGATATCTCAGCAGCTCTTGTCTTGCTTCCAGCCCTTACCCAGCAACTTGCAGCATCTATTGCACAATACATTTCCCAGCATCTTCATTTGGGAAATGCTGATTTCTGAAACAACTGCCTCTATACAGATGTTTTGCAAACGATAGAAAAGTGGTGCTCCAAGAGGGATAGTTACTACTAAGTAGATGATGCCAGGTAAAACATATTGTAGAAACAGTACAGTGCAACAGTTACTGTTTCTACCTCAATATATCATAGCTGCTACAGGATTTGAGAAAACTTAATTTTATTCCTAAAAGCATAGTTCTCTGCCATGAGTCCGCCATGCTTTCTATATATCGAGTCAGCTGAAGTATAGTAGTTGAGTTTCCCGTCTTGAGGTTTTCTTTCTGAACCCCAGCCTTGAAAAGTAAGAAGAGGTTGATGTAAAATGTCCTATAAAGTAAGAGATGGACATTCTTCAACATAGAAGTTTATTTAAACCATCAGACTAATTCCAGTTCACAAGTATAATGAACTCTAGGTAATAAAGATTGTGATTCACTAACAAACATCTTCCGTGTACCTTTTACAGAATATGCCTTAGTTTCCATCCTGCTAAATTGGTCTATGCTATAACCAAACTTTCTTCTATAAAATATTAATCTGTCCTGAACTCAGTCTTTATACTGAACTACTTAAAAAACAATGGACGATTTTAGAAAAGATGAGTTGATTCTTTGGATTTTAAAACACAGCAGCAGACGAATACCCTGATGCTTGTCTTTTGCATTCATTTTCTGAGGATATAATGGTCATCCTGTCACATCAGTTTTTATGCTTTTGTTTTGTTTGATTGGCTCAAAGTAAGGTTTAAAAGAGGTGGGTGGCTGATGAGAGTTTCCACCAGGCATCACCCTTTTATGCTGAGGCAGGTCTTTGTGGGGTGGAGAAGTTTGTGACACTGTTCATCCTTCATATCTCCAAATTGATTAAAAAAATACATTTATATTCAAAGAAAATAGAATAAAAGTCAGAGACCTGCTTGCCATGTCTTGCTTTGAAGGCCTGAGAAAGGAAGCGTATGTCTTGTCTTGCTTTTTTTTCCTCTGGTCCTATGTGAAATGATAGCTTTGTCAGTAAGTGTGCGGGTGCGCTTTAAAACGTGAATAGATAAATTTGGGGTACTGAAGCTCAAATTTCTTTTTTTTTGGGGGGGGGGGGGGGGGGGCAGATGTTTTCAACTCTTTAGGGTAGTATTCAAATGATTTTATTTCCTGCTTGAAGGAATAAGAAGTCTTCCTAATTTGTTAGTATATATACTGCTCAGGTTTTTATCCAGGCCAGCATGAGAACAAAGCTAGAAAGAAAATGAATTAAGTTTAAAGCCTTAGGTTTCTAAAAGGCATGCAGCTGCTGGGTGAGATGTTTTCAGAAATAACTGGACTATTAGTATCTGAATCAAACATTAAAGGTTAATTTCTCATAGATGATGAAATTTGCATCAGTTGTGCTTGTTTGTAGAAAAGTCCCATTCCCTAGAAGAAGTCCCATTCCCTGTTTATAAGCATTGGATTGGATACTGGTATCAAAGAAGAAAATAGTTTACCTCATTATTTAAAATTCAGGCTAGAAAGTTGAAGAGGAACAGTTAGAGGGAAGGATCTGACTCAGAAAATCAGAGGGCTAAAAAAAAGTTGGTTAGAGAAACCTGTCTTTGTTTTTGAAAAATAGTTAGATACAGTGGATGGTGAAGAACAGCAGGAGAGAGATCTGAAATCAAATGATCTAGATAAACAGAAAAGAGAATTCTTGTTCTTGGATGAGAGCATTCCTACATTAATTGTGTTGTTTCCATTTTGAATGCCTGATCCTTTTGAAGCTTTAAAACAAATATTCGTGATCTTCCCGCTGTGCCTACTTGTACCTGGTATTATTTGGTTATTAAGGAGGGCTGGCGATGCAAAGTAACTGGGCTGGTTGGCGCAACCCCGTCATCTTCCATGTATGTGTACTATGTGTACGTCTTCCTAGTTTTTTTCTTTTTCTCCTTTTTTAAAAAAAAAAAAAAAAAACTTTTTCACAAGGGCAACTGAGCCCCTGTGGGGAGAAGGGAATATTGCATGCGTGTGTATATGCACACGCAGACACATGTGTAGTCCCTCAGTAAGGCACAGCGGTGTGGTTGTGGCTAAGTTTAGCTGGGTTTTATGTTTTCCCATTGCACTAGGAGGTAAATGGCATTCCTTCACCCACCTTTGAATTTTCATGCTAAAAAGTACTGTGAGTTGAAATGTTTTTATTTCCTGTGCCTTGTTACCTGAAAGACTTCAGACAATCTCCAAGGTGGAGACTGTTGTGGTTGCTTGTGTTCTGCAGGTGTAGGGGTATTTTTTTTTTTATTGTGGGTGCAAGTTTGCGGTACAGTTTGTGGGAATCAGGCATATTTGGTAACACAAACTTCAACAAAACAATTTTAATCCCAGTCATCATCAAATGTGAGAGAGGTGTGACCTGACTGCTCTAAGATGCGTCTAGCAGCAAATATAGCTTGGATAAAAATAATCTCTGCCCCAAAATACAGCTCCAGTGAGGAATGAACAACACTACTCATGGTAGATGCTAATCTTACCACTTAATGCATGTAGGAAAGCTGCTTAGAAACTCAAGCAATAAGGGAAGAGGTTAATTAAAAGTCATACAGTTAATACTAGGGTCTGTTTTTCTACAGGTGTCTTCTTGTTTTTTAATCTTGTTATCGACTCCTTGGATTTCCTTCTATTTTCTTACAAGAAGAGGAAGCTTAGGGATTTGTTAACTAAATAAATCCTAAACAAACACATTCTATTTTGGAGGTAGGGCTCCTGGAACATATTTTGTCATTTGTTTGGCTTTGAAAGAGGACCAACCACACAGTGAAACTGACTTTCAGTCATTCAGAGGGGTCATTGTAAACTGCTGGGTTAATTTTTGTCTAGGCCCTGAAAAGGCAATCAAGTGTCAGTTTACATCCACAAAGGCATATGTTTGCACATCTAAATCATCATGTGTTTGTAATAAACTGGTTTAGCATTCAAGCCAGAGAGAATGGCTTTGGCCTCTCCCCCAAACACTGCAGCTCACTGTTGAATACAAAAGATCTCAAGTAAGAGACACCTGTGCTTTTGGTGTGAGAGAAATTGTGTTTAATTCCTGGTTAGACACTCATGAGTACATATGTACAGCAACTGAGTAGTATATGAGTAGTTCCCCTTCTGCTTATGAGCGTGATGTTCATCTTTATTTGCTGTTTTGCTCTCATGACATCGGTTATTATATCAGACCATTTTGATCAGGTGAAATTCAAGGACTGATTCAGATTTATTTATGTATGGATTCTAATTTTTATATCAAAGTCCTTTAAATGAAAGTTTTCAGAAATACTGCCTCTCTGGTATTTTTCCACTTTGTTGAAGTCATGTATCGTGGAATTGTAAATGGGACCAGGAAGCATAGCAGGTGTGAGAGCTGCCCTTCTCCCACAGAGTTCTGCTAGAGTGAGTATGGTGCAGCCTGAGAAACTAGAATAGGTGACAGAACATGCTGTTAAATTTATTCTGTTGGGCTTACTGAAAAATCTGTGAGATGCTTTGTTTGGAAGTTTGGCAAAGAAGTACACATTTAGCAAACAGGCAAGTGGGCAGATGCTATTCATATGAGCTCCTTGGAATTGTTTTTCTGAACAAGCATATTTTACTGTGTTATCTGGGTACTTTAGGTATTTTGGAACACAATTTTGCAATATGTGATTTGTGAAATAGTAAAAGATTAAATACGACAGATCACAAAACAAGACTTTTAGGACCAGTTTTTATTCTGTTTATGCAGAAGCAATCTGGCATTTGCACTCACAGTTACTTGATCAGTGTGCATCAGTAGGGTGGGTATTTTCTTACACTTCCTATAAAATGTTGGCTGTTGAGGTCTTGAGATTGTTTTACTGGGAAGTGTTTGCCAAAAACTAAATTATGGTTATTTCAGTAACTCGTTAATTGGTGATGAGGGTTATATTCTTTATGGAACTGAATGTCAAATAAAAACATCTTAGTAAGTTTGTTGTATGCTGAAAGTTTTGTCACGCCTTCGTACATTGCCTTTTTTCCATAAAGATTGGTAATAACAATAGCAAATTATTGATGGAAATAATGCTTTGCAGAACATGCCTCTGAGATACTGTGATTGGTATTTTTTATATTGCTGAAATCCTGACGTGCTGGGTGGTGAGGTACAGCATGGGTGACTGTGGCTGCTTGTTTTATTTGTTACTCATTATTGGTTGAATTCTTATAACCAGTTATTTGATCTTTGCTCAAATACTATGAATAAATATTACACAGTAAATATTTCTCTCTAAATTGAATTGCACACAGGTGAGTACTTTTATTTTCTAGGTTGAAAAATAATGTTATCCTCATGGACCTCTTTTTCCTGGAAGTCATCTGGGTATTAACTGTCTGCTCAATTTTAAATTTTCTTTTTCTCCTTGTGTGGGATGGGTGGCTGTATGTTGTCTTTGGAGCTTGTTAACAAGCTGAGACCCAATCAAAGTGAAGTACCCAAGTATTTAAATTTTCTTTTTGATATTTGCCTTTCTAGTTCCTGTAGAAGGTACACAGTGCTCAGTTTTTCTTTACTGGTTTTACTGATCACTTGCCACTCTTTTTCATAGGGTAATAGGTTTTCACAGTTCACTTTGCTTTGCTGGAAGCCATGGTTCATGTTCATTGTGGTGGAATATGAGGGCCAGCAACATGTTTTTATCTTCTACTACTTACTAACCTTATTTAGGGAGTGTGCTTGCATGCAGACATGACTCTCTTGAAACAGTAACTACAGTTATTTCCAGGTGTTCCCTTGGAGAGCCTTTTTTAGTGAGATCAACACAAGTGAAATTGTAATTCTTTCAATAACACCTACATGAAAGGAAAAAACACTAATCTTTTATAATAGACCTAACAAATTCCTAAGAAAATTTCCAGGCTCTGTTACTGGCTTGCTGCTGGCCCCAGGCTAAACTTTCTAGTGTCCGGCATTTACACGTAGACCTGTGGGAGAGGGTTAGGTATGCTGTACATCCATCCTTGTCATTGTCAGCACTGAGTTGTTGTGAGTGCCAAGCACTTGTGGACCTCTGGAAATAAAGGTGTCCAAAATTAGTCATTGTTTGACTCCTGTTTCTATTTAAAGAAAAAATATTGGGTGTTCTTCCTTGAGTGTCTTTATCTTGCATTTAGTAATACTTCACAAGAAAACCATTGGGCATTCAGGAATGCTCAGAAGTCTTTTTATTGTATAAAAATGTAGAGTCCTGTATTTGCTAAACTATGCTGATGATTGTGTCTAAATTCTAATGGCAGAATAGTCAGAGCAAAGGCAGAAACAAATTAATTCCTGATTTTAATAAATTCTGACCTAAGGACTTTGTAATTTTTAGTTGCTTGGGAGCAGGCAATGGAAAATCCTAGCTGTAGCCTATCCTGTCCTTAGCCTGCCCCTTGCAAATACTGGGGCATTTTAAGAGTATTTTAGAAATGATTAACATTATGAATAAAATAACAAGTATCAGGGATGGGGCTTTTAACATTTTTTCAAGTTTCTCATTGAAAAAGAAACGAGAGTTCTGATCATGTTTTTGTGTTTCAGGACTTAAAATGGCAGAAGATTCCTATATTATGTCTGATCCCCAAGTAAGTGGCTTTGTGTATTTCCAGCATCCCTGTATTCTCTCCTAGCTCTCTGTTTTGGCTTCCTCTCATATTGTCCTGTAATTTCCTAGGCTTGAAAACACAGACATATAAAAACATTCCAACTATCCGCAGAAATCAGGTTTGGGGAAATCTAGGGGTCTTTTTTCTGAGGTGTTATTATGTGACCTATAGAGTGCCTTGCCACTGGTGAAATGGCTGAAATGAAAACAAAAGCTAGGCTTGCAGGAAGGAGCAATTGAAAAAAATACTCATTTTTATTCCCTTGTCTGCTTGTGACACTTGCTCTGAAATTTCTTCTGGGGTGGCATAGGACTTTATATGCAAATAAAGCCCCTTATGCCCTAAAAGGCCCTTTTGTGTCAATTTTTTGGTGAAATTTGCATTGACATCGATGATTAAATGCTCCTTTACTCACACAGATCAGTAGGCCTAGCACTCCAGAAGGTCATCAGGTCATTTTATGATTCATTTCAGTTGTGAGAATGGTGCTTGAGTGATAAGTTTGAGTGGAGAACAGATTATTTCCATTCACTGTGATTTCAAAAAAAAGAAACTATTTAATCCTTTGTACTTGCTCCCCTTTGGAAGACGTTTTATACCTGACAGCAATTACAGTGAGTTAAGACATGTCAGTGTTAAAAAAAAAACCCAAACCTTTAACCTGGGTGTACTGTTTGCTTGCATTAGAGCTTGTAAATATATTTACATAAGGAATGTAGTATGGTGGGGTTTAATCACAGAAGTGGAAATGAAAACTTACAGGTTCGCAGCAAGGCCTTGGGCAAGACATCTAGGGTCAGATTTTCAGAATTTACCATCTAAGCTCCTTTGAATATACCTGTTAGTGCATGTAAGCAAAACGTGTGCTTAGAAACTGCGCTGCGCTCAGTGGGGTCTCATGATACTGGTGAAACTTAGTCAGTACTATCAGCTTTGCTTGCACTGCTGTTACCAGCAAAAATAAAATAGATAGAAAATGTTTACACGCTGCACTGGGGTGTTTGCAGTCTCGATATTTGCAGAGAACTTTGAAATTCTTTGCTGAAAGATGCTTTATGAAATTATGTCTATATGTAGTAACGAAGAGTATATTTTCTCTCATTATAGATGTTTACAATGGAGCAGTTCATGGGAGTGAATGCATTATTTAATAACACAAATTACATCACCTCAGACTTACCACTACGAACAGGTAGGAACTGTTGCTATGTGTTTGTGCTATTGTCCTGCTGTTTCTTGCAGGGTTGTGGTTTTTTTTTTTTGTAAAGTTTTTTTCAGAGACTTTTTTGTTTACACTCTTGTATTTCATAATACTAGATCCCAAAGCTGTCACCTAAACTTTTTATTACACCCTTACGCATCTCTTTCTTACCCTCATGAATCTTTCAGCAGTGAGGCCAATCTGAGTTTCTTTTGGCTTATACAGAAACTGAAAGTTTCAATTAGTTAGATGGTTTGAGTGACAAGAGAGCTTTGAGTGACCTGTTTTTATAAAGTATTTTGGGGTTTTTTTTGTATTTGAAAATGCAATTTTTTTTCAAAATTTGCATGTTCAGTGGCCTACATGTTTGTATTGCCAGCTTGCAGAGTGCAGCATATACTTTTTTTTTTCTTTTGAATGGTGTTTCATTTGTTGTAATGACTCTCAAGGTGCTTGTTTTTCACTAATAAAATGTAGAGTACATTCAACTTCCTGTATCATTCGAATCTGTTTTTCCTTCTCCGTGACTTGTTTCCTGTGAAGTGGCGGTCTGATGTTAAAAGTACCTGACAATTTCCTGAATAATAACACTAGTTTGAAAGTTCAGAGTCAAATTTTTCAACCAACTGGTGAAAATAAGCAAATAGTATTCTGCAGAGGTCTGATACGTGGTTCTTCCAGTATGGTTCCAAAACAGGAACATCGAATAGAAGTGTGTTATATCTCACTCAGTAATAGCAGCTTGATCAGCCTTGGTCTGGTTTTGCTTATTGAACTTCTTCATAAGTATTACTTGAATTTTGAAAATTCTGTTCCTCCTGCTTAGTTTATTAGAATAGCTGATAGGAAAGGAGGAGGGAAATAAAAATTCATAAGTGTATGAGGTTTTTCTTAATATGTATCTCCAATAATGTACCTCCAATATGGCTATTAATGTCTGTTAACATGACAAGTTTCAATTGTTCACCTGTTTGTTGTATCAGGATGTAGCTGGTATTGCAGATTGCTTTCTTTTGTTGAGAATGCAAGTCACTTTTGTTTGAAATATTTGATACACGACAGCAGTGAAGGTGTGAAGGGTAAAATGAAATAAGCAATTAGCTTTTTACTTCATAGGTAAAATTCTACCCTAAAGTAATAATAAATGCTGATTTAAAAATTAAAATTAAGGCATGCTTACTGTTTCCGTGTTTCCTGGTTTAAAACCATACTTCAGTTTTCTTGACTGAATAGTAGCAAGGTAGGATCAAGAAACACATAGGGTAAGGATAATTTTGTTTGAAGATAAAATGTTCTAATGAGCAAAGCTCTTGACAAATATGGACAAGCATCCAACAAATTAATGTTGCAATAGTTTGTTTGGAGTGTGTTTTTATTAAGGCAGATAAAATTGTTCAGTAAGATTCATCTGTGTAGGATTAAAGGGTTTGTGCATTGTATACCAAGGGTTTTTTCATTGTTCTCACTGAATTTCTGTGGAATAAATAAGGGTATTGGAATTTTGATTTCCCCATAATGATCTCTCTTACACATACCTTTTAAGCTTATCCTGTAGTCCTCATGCCAGACTCATTCCATACAAATTATTCAGAAATATAAAACTGATTTTCAGATACCTGTGTCCTGTCTGAACTAGAAAACAGCTGTTTTCAAAACCATGTTGGGGACTCAGGAATTCACTGAGTTCCAGAGTCACAGAACGCTCTTACTGGGCTAAGTGTAGGTCTATCCTTACTTTGTAAAATTGCTTCAAAAAGGCCTTCTCTCTCTCTCTCTCTCTCTCTCTCTCTCTCTCTCTCTTTTTTTTTTTTTTTTTATGGCACTGCTCTTGTCTACTTCTGCACTATAGGAAGCAAATTCCTTGTCTAGAAAATGGGATTTAATAAAGGATCATGGATTTCAGATTGTCACAAGCAAAACGTTAATTGTAAGTTCTAGAAAAAGTTAATCATTTCAGTACTACCTGATGATGCCGTAGGGATTTTGTCTCTTGAGTAGTATCACTATAATGCTTACTTCCTCCCCTGCGTGAAACTATGGTGCGACATTACTGTGGACTAGCTCTTCAGTTATAAAGTAATACAATCATTTAGATATTATGCTTTAGTTGTTTCTAAGCAGGAACTAATGATTTTTTTTCTACACTGTAAGGACAGTTAAAAATTTGTGCAGGATTTTTCAAAAGTTCTTCCAGCTGAGATATGGAGAGGGTGAAATAAATGTTCTAAAAAGGATTTTTCTCTAGGACTGTTGGATGATTTAAACAGAAAGAACCAAAGGCATTAATTCTTGCTTATGATTTGGTGTGGTGCCTACATCTTTCAATCTGTAGATTCACAAATGCACCGTGTCAGACTTGTTACATCGGCAGGCAGGTTTAATATGTAACTGTGGATTGCCCTATCATGCCAGCATAGATGAATCAACAAAGAGCTGGGGAATTTGGGGACTTTCTGGTGATAGATGTTCTGCTGTTATGTTAATATTTACAGTAATGGTAGAAGACTTTTGAGATGTTGGGACAAGGATTTTCTTTGTGAAGTTGTCAGTGCTCAAGTGTGTTCTTGCTTCTTTTTCTACGTCACGTGTGTTAGTTTTAAGTGAAAATTAGGCTTGGCTAATTTGGCTCTAAAGCTGTAGTAGATCATGACGTGGTTCAAGTTCTACATTTACATCTAAATCCAGGAAGAGAAGCAGTCCCATGTGCCTTTGGTGATGAAAGAATGTGTCTGTAACAAGTGCCGGAACAGTGCAAGCTGCAGGACTGAGCTGTGTCTTAAAAACACCACCAGCAGCAAGGGCAGTGTGCCCGAAAGCCAGCCTGTTCTTTGTCTCGCTGGGAAGTATCCTGCCTTGGAGAGTTAAGTACTAATCCTCAGTGGCATCGGGGATGGAGGGAGCGTTGTCCATGGCACATATTTAGACAGTGTAAAAGCAGATGCGCATCAGTGTGATGTCCACTGTGTAATGGAGAGACAAAGCGATGCCTTAAATTGAAGAGGAAAATGGGCAAAGCTCTGAGCAAAGTGGTTTATAATTTTGAGTGTTTCTTACTTCCTCCTGGTTATACAAGGCCATCTAGAACCACGTAACATAGCAATCTGTGTGCTGGTTAGAGATGGTTTGGGAAACTGGTTAATTGTTTGGGGTTTTAGGGGCTCTGGTCTAACTAGCTGTTGGCATTGAGGTGTTGTGGGTTTTTTATTGCAGTTGGACTAAGCCTGTGAAGTTGAAGCAGGTCTATCAGCAACTGAACGGTATTGCCTGGATGCTGTGAAAATTTGTTTTCTGATATTTCTTTAACGTCTTCTGCCCAACGCTCTGTAATGCCTGCTGTTGAGAAATGAGAAGGACACAGAAGGAAAAAGAAGTCACTTACAAAAAACTTTCTTACTTTTTCAGAAAGATATAATGTTTGGACGAAATTCAAGGAAGCCTGACCGTCACCAAAAATTAGATGAGTGTTCATTTTCCCTGTCCCACAGCAGTGGCTCTAACCCCCAGAAGCACGAGCAGACTTGCATACTGCTTCTTGTGTTTTTTCTGGATCTTCTGTGCTTGTATTTTGAAGAGTGAACTTGGGGAAGAGAGAGGTGAAGCAAAGCCCGTGTGCTGCTTGCTATAAATGTCATGCTTTGAAAACTGCGGAGCTGAGATGCAAGAGAAGGTGCCTGTGCAGGTGAATTCCTGAGGGGAGGACGTACAAACGCTACAGCAGGCCTTCAGGAGGGTTGAGATGCTAGATGTAGAGTCTGAGCTTTTATGAGCGAGGTACCACTTCCAGGATGGGCACAGTTGGTGTTGGATTTAACCATCAGAACCTAGACCTGTGGGTGTTTTCACCCATGTCTACAGAGGCAAATAGCACACAATTTAAGGGGTGAGGTGCCTGTTCTGGGGGACCCACTAACAGAGGAGGTGAGGGGGGAGACTGACCGCAGCTGTTTGCAGGTTAAATTGAATGGCTTCAGGTCCTAGGAAAGCTGGTGGATAGGGGCCTCACTAGTCCTACGGTGCTGCCAGGCTTGCAGGGATACCCCACCAACCTCACAGGTCCTTTTTTTTCTTGACTTTGCTGTGATGGGAAAAAGGAACCAGGAGGGAGCCTCCGATGGGTGCTCCCTTGGGAAGCGTGCGTGCAGGGTGAGGCCTGTCAAGAGGAATAACGAATGTACGTGGTGGGAGTGTCAAGATGCAGGAGTGCCTCTGACTCAGGCAGGAAGGAAAATGAAGAAATATAACAGTAGAAGAAGACGTGGGGAAGTGGGACTGTGACTCAGGCTGGAGGGGAGGCAGTGAGATGCGAGTTGGTCTGTGGTGACGGGGGCGAGAAGACAGAAAAGGAAGCACTGAAGCATATCCAGGATGTGTCAGTCTGCACCAAACCCCCTGCAGGCTGGAGGACTGCATGTTCTAGTTGCAGTTCTTGGCTCTCCTGGCTGTGGCAGTGCCAGGCAAATCGTGAGGCTCATGTCAAAACCCAGCTCTTGGCAACCATGAGAGGCATCCCTGCGCAGAGGCCAGCTCCAGGACTGTATGCACTTCAGCCTCTCTTTAGGGCAAACGTGGAACTTAAACTCTGCATTAAGTAGCATTCCTTCTTGTGGTTGGTTAACACTTTAAAGGGGGCTGCTCATTGCAAAGAACTTGAAGCAAGCAACCTTCCAACATAGAACAGAGGTGCGAAAGATAGTCACAAATCTTGTCATTCTTAGTTCCTCTTACAAGGTGTACATCTTCAGGTTCCTGCTGTCTGTCTGCTTAGAGCAGACATGCCTACTGCTAGAAACAAAATGTTTAAATGTGCAAAACAGTAAACGTCTTGTCTTTTCTTCATGGGAAAGGATGAGAGAAAGAAGGAACCACGCATAGCCAATGTTAGGTTGTCTGTTTAATGTACTTCTGGAAGGTAGTCAGAGTTTAGCAAAGATAGCTGTATGAGACCTTTCACTAAGT
Source organism: Pterocles gutturalis (assembly GCF_000699245.1). Classification (NCBI taxonomy): domain Eukaryota; kingdom Metazoa; phylum Chordata; class Aves; order Pterocliformes; family Pteroclidae; genus Pterocles; species Pterocles gutturalis. The sequence continues at coordinate 27,071 of NW_010145444.1, read as the reverse complement.
AAAATCCTTTTCGTAGTCAAAATAATATGCCATTTATGCTTGGAAGTTAGCTTGAACATTGCTGCTTTATTTTTAAATAGCATTTCAGAGGTAATTAAGTGCCTTGCATTAGAGTGCCTTCTCTGTACCGTTACTTGGATCTGGTTCAGATGCTATATCAGAGAATTACTAGGTCATTGTAGAAAAGAGTGTAGTCGCAAAACCCAAAGCTTAAAATAAGACCTCACAAAACTTTGTTTTAATGATAAAAGGTATCTAATTTGCCTTTGTATATTTATACTGAACCTTTTTTTGCACTTTTCTATTATCAGTATGTACAATACATAAATATACTGATATAAAAAATGAAAATGCTTTTTATAAGCTTTTTTCCAAGGGACCGTAAGAGCCACGGTCCTAATTTTTCCATTTTCCTGAGTTTTCACAAGTGCCAGGCAAGGCAAAACCATTTCAGTGGTACAAAGAATTCCCCTTGAGCTTTCCAATATAGTGTACATCCCTCTCTTAGGAGTTTGAATTTCCTTATGCTGAGGAAGAGTTGGAACCTGGGTCTGCTGCATCCTGAGGGACTGTTGCAGCCACTTAGCTGTTGGATAAAAGAGGGCTTCCTTTTCTGGCTAATGTTTAAGAGAAGACAGTAGTATTTTGTGCTGATACTAATCCAACATATATGCCTTGAAAATGAGTTCCTAAGGGGAGAACAGCCAAAGAACAATTACTTGGCAGAGTCTGCCCTGGAGGCTTGGTTGAAAGTTGAACTACACAGTTGTATTTTAGGTGCATTATTTCTGCTAGGGCCCGGAGAAGATACAAAGCCTCTGGATTGTTAAAGTATAGAATTGTAGATGATTAAAGCATGAGCTCTGTGAACAGAGGTCTTAAATTTTAAGCATCGATATAATGCTTAAACCCAACTCAACTCATGTTGACTCCACGTTACAGACAAAAACTGAAACATAAAACCGCACCAAAGCTAAATATTAGTCTATATCTCTTAAAGTTTCTGAAGTCCAAAGTATTTTTCATGCTTTCTAATGAAGATGATGTATATATCTTCTTGAGGCAATTGTTTTGCATGACTTCAAGGTTTTAATTGTAGCACCGTTTAGTTTTTCACAGGAAGAGCG
>NW_010145444.1:0-25913 GCF_000699245.1 Pterocles gutturalis | reverse complement strand
TGGGAAATAAATGATCTTTGTAAGTGAAACACTAGGGCCTGAGCAGTGAGGCCCTGAACCACAGCTGACCTCTAGATGAACCTCCCAACCTCACAATATATCTAATATGTATAATATTGATCACATATCCAATGTATTATTACTATACACCAGTAGTTTGTAAAAGTTTTGTTGTAACGCTCATAGAGCTTTGCTGTAACGCTTCCTGTGTAAGGTTCGTCAGCAGAAAGATACTAATTGCGTAACAGTAGCCAAAATTCAGCACGGATGTGCCCTGTCGCCACCGATGGCAAAGGAATGTGGCAAGTTGTGGCAAGCTTTGTTGAGAGATACATAATCCAGATTAGTAGATTCTTTGGATGCTGGCAGGGCATAGTATGCTTTACGTGCTGGCAGGCTCTGCCACGGAGCTCTGGCTTGTCTGCTTTGGAGGTTTCGTGTGTCCCAGGGAGCTTGCCTTGTTCGTTAGCATTAATACCTTTAGTAGAGTGTAAGTGATGATGCATTAATTCCAACAGGCATATGGCTGGCAAAACATTGTGTAGGTATTCACAGTGAAACCATAATTCGGGTTCTCTTTTGGCAACAATTTAAATCCAAATCTTCTTTGCTTAGCCAGAGGCAGGGGAGAAATCATACCTCTTGGAACTATCATTTTCAGACTGGGGAGTGGCTTGCATTTGAGGAGTTATTTCACAGCCATCGATTGAGAGAGATTTCCTTCTTGAGGTAAAGAATCTAAACAATCAGAGTTGGAGCTAAGCTTTGTTCAGGTGGTGAATTCTTAACTCTGGTGGCACCGAGTTCTCATTGGATTTAGGGCCTACTCAAAGGCTCTTTAAACTGGTGAATTTTGAAGGAGGTTTATGGTGTGAATTTAGCCATTGTTCAGGGAGTAGTGCAAGACTGAAAGTTATTTAAGGGAGCCTTCTTTGAAAGACACAAATAGAATTTTAGTAGAACATAGTCCTATGTATTGACATCAGATCTCATTATAGAGTCTGCAGATGGAGTCAGAGCGTGTTCAGTGTTTTTAGAGGCACAGCAGAACAGTATATTTAAAAGTGTGTCTAGAATTATTAAAAGAATGTAAACCATTTAGTCTCCTCAATCCCAGGGGTTTTTTTAAAAGAAGTTCTGACTGTTAGGGCATGTTGAAACAGCTTAAATTCCTCTTATATTCCCATACCTCAGAGCTTCCCATTGGCTGTCTCTACACTTTGAAAAGCACCTATTCCATAGGAAGCCCTAGGGCCAAAAGCTTGTAAGTATAGTCTTTAGAGCCCAAGGGGTTTAAATACAAAAGTTAACCTTAGCTCAGGAAGGCCAGGCTGCCTGTCAGTGGCAAGGGGAGGATCCTGTTCCTTCTTCCTGAGTTGCTCCTTTTAGGGAGCTAAAACTAACTTTTTTGAGTTAATCCTTTCCTTCTTACTCCGCTGGTCTTAGGGAACATTGGAAATAACGAAATGCCAAGTGACGATTTATTAAATGTTAAGTTCTGAAGATGCCTGGGTGCTTTCACAAATTTTATCTCAAGACATTCAAGGACATAAATTTTACCCCTGCAACCTATATGTCATAGTAATAGAAATATAATTTCTATTATGACTTTTCTTTATTTTATGTTAGCAGATGGACCATATCTTCAAATCATAGAACAGCCAAAACAGGTAAGAACCCTACTACATTTTGAAAATCTTTAAGGTAGCTATGTCATTATATTCAGCTTTTAATAAAATTGTGACTGAAGGTGAGGAAAAAAAAAAAAAAAAGAGAGTATTGAAGAGGTTGAAATCTTACAACAAATGTGACACTTAACCATGAACAGTTTTTCCTCTCACTTTTGTAGTTAAAGTGTTTCCTGTTTTGTTCTGTTCTCATCTTTGTGTCTCTCTGGAAGTGTCATAAGACCCCCCCCCAAAAAAAATCATGCTAAGTGTCGACTCTTCATCTTAGAAGTGAATCTTGCAATAACCCAGTATTTGAAATGTAAATTATTAGACCAAACATTGAAGATTTTTAGAATTTGTTTCATGTTTCTTGAAACATATGAAAGAAAAAAACATTTCATTCTGTTCCCAAGTTACAGGAACTTTTGATTTGTGTTTTGTCATCATAAAGAAATTCTGTTGTCCTTTGAGATTCTCTTTGTCACAGTTAGCTGTTTTGAGTAGCCCAAGAAAAATGAAGATAAATGCTTGAATGTAACTTTTTTTTGTGACTCTGTAGCAAACACTCATTTATGCTCCTTTGTCAGTATGAAAGTCATCCCAATGCCCTGGTTAGTTTTCATGCAACTCATGTACAAAGCAATTCCAGGGGGAAGATCACTCTGAAGTATGTCAGGGTCTTGTTCCCCTTTAGCTGGTGGCATCAGCCATTTACAGGTATTCCTCCTGAAGCTGTTACAATATGGAGGCCCCTTTCCTGTCTCTCCCAATCCGTTGCATAAAATCCTACCTTATGGAGTGTTTAGATAGGGGAGGAGGGTGACTAAAAGCTGTCCCATCCTCTGCTTGGTCTTCTGCAGAAACATGCCTCAATCCAGTCTTCCTGGTAGGAGGTGGTAGAGAGCATTTGTTTCATCCAAACGCCAAAGACATTTCTGTGCTTGAGCATCCATCCAGGAATAGGGACACTTCATGGCCACAGGTGAAACAGCAGTGTACTGTGGACTCTTGGAAGAATACACTGCCTCTTCCTTGTTGTTTTAGTTCATCCCAAATCAGCCTGTGCTTTGCATGGTGCAGCCTACAGTGTGCAGTTCCTAAGGAGAAACCATTGTTTCCATGCATGGCTTCTCAGCAAGCAGCTCCTATAGTGGAGCACCCATGTCGCAAGCTGGGCGACGGTTTATAACAGGGTGATCCATCAGCAGAGTGCTGTGCTTGTGATCACTTTTGGATCAGAGACAGCTGGGGGGAGTAAGGCTGTGTGTGTGAAAGCATAGCTAGGATAGCAAGGCCCATAGGCTGGGGAGGCACACAGATGACTGCTGGATCTGTTGGAGCAAAGGCAGAGAGGAGGAGGCTGGGGTGTCTCATGTGTCACGACTGTAGAGGTTGCTTTGCCTTTTGGTCAACTTGAGGTCGAGCTCATCATAGCTGGGCACTTCATTTGCAATATACTCAGTTACTCAGTTCACTGTAGGAAGGCAAATATGTGCTTAAGGATGAATTATGTTGTCTCATCAGTATCTTTACATTTGCCTGGGAAACAAGTTCTTAAACTGAAGAGGCTTTAGTGAGATAGGTGTTGAAGCTAATGATTACAGAGTACTTTTTGAACTGTTGTTCACTGTCAGCTAATTCAGACTTTGAATTCAAAGTTGTCTACTATTCGAAAGAAGCTGAATGATTCTTGACAAAGATACAACACTACCTGGTGCTGTTTGGACAGACAGTGGGAGCTCTATGTAAGACAGCAATTTTGCCAAAAATTGCAGAACTGGGGAGTAGATGTGAAAGCATGCAAAGTTTGGGGGCCACATGAAATAATATAGTTAAGTAGAGTTAGAGTTACTGAACTCATTGACTTAAGAGTTGCATCTTTTGTGCTTATAGATGACCCTGTAAAGGGGATGTTATTTCCTATAAATAAAAACAGAATAAATGGGCAGCTGACTCTAAAGTGGTTACTAATATCCTGCAGTTCCCTGATAGTTATGTAGCTGAGATGAAAACCCAGCTATTCAAAGTCTCCTGAAGCTTTTGTGCTGTTTGTGGACGTGGCTTGGAGGTACAGCTTTCACCTGCTCTTCCCAGAAGGAAGAAGCATTTCTATTTCATCCCTCTTCTTTTCTTCATGATGTTTTGGGCTTCCTTGATTATTGTTGGCTTCAATTCTCTCTACCTAGGAGCAGTCATAGGTGAGAGTATCTGCTCTTGCATTCTCTCTCTTTTTTTTTTTTTTTTTTTTAATCTGGTTTTGAGAGTATAAATATATCTCTACTTCAAAAAGTTTTCACTTACTGGAAGAAAAAATTGGGGTTGCTGCTGTGTGTAAGAGTGAGAATAGAACAGTTTCTCCAGGGTTACAGTTCGGTGGTGCTTTGTTAACCAGCACTCAGACAGCACGTCAGGGATGAACAGTTGTAACTTTTCTGTTTGTGTGCTCTTTGAGTAAGTCTTGTGTCTGTGCGCACGCTATTTTTTGTTGTTGTTTTGTTTCTAAACAGCTTTCAAGTTTCTTTTCCTTTATTTCCACAGAGGGGGTTTCGTTTCCGATACGTATGCGAAGGGCCTTCACATGGTGGACTTCCTGGTGCTTCTAGTGAAAAGAACAAAAAATCATACCCTCAGGTCAAAGTAAGTCCATAAATCATTAATTTTGCAAACTGAAAGCAAGTTTCATATGCGTGTGTATAGGACCTTACTGCATATCAACATAAATTTGTATGAAATTACTGAAGACTGACTGCATTTCAATCCCAATTTTCAAAATGTAATTGATTTTGAAAAGGAAGTTGTCTTCAGATTTGCGGAGTTACTTTGGCACCGGATTAATTTGCCAGCAGTTGAGCAGTAAGCTTTCCTGCCCCTACCACCTCACTGCCCTTGTGCAGAGTAATAGGACAGTTCCTTAAGGTGCAGTTTCAGCATAAAGCAAGGCCTGAGCTGCTCAATTACTCTGCTTCCAGCTTACTGCAAAGCATGAGTCTGGTCCATTCACTCTAAGATGCTATTTACCGATTTTTCCTTCTTTTTCTGTTCATGTTACTCCTTATTCAATATCTCTAGGATACTTACTTCTTTAGGACTTTAAAGGAATTAAGTCAACAGAAAACTTCTCATTTTAATAGGAGCAGCATTATGTTCAGGTGTTGGCTGAACATTTTTGGGGGCTTTTTTTCCCTGGAAAAAATTCAAGGATGTTAATCAAAGAAACATTCTGTGCTCGCACAATATGAAGATCATAATCATTCTAGGATCAGAGAAGAGCTGTCTTTGTCTATGGTTTTTGCAGCAAATTCTTCTTCCGTGGAAGTGGGGAAAAGATAAACTGTCTCTTCAGTATTTTTTTAACTTAATGACAGTCTTCGTCTTGGTATTACATTATCTCTTTGAACTATTGCTCTAATGGGGAGCAGGATTAATGTATTTTGATTCTGGTGTTCTCTCTTACTCTATATGGGGAGAGAAAGGTAGGGAAGAGTGGCAAGCAGTCAGCCTTTTGGTGTGTGTGACTCCTCAGATTTCCCTGCAGCACACGTGTAGTTCTTCTGCAGTTCTTGAGAAGGGCTGGAGTTTGGAACAGTTGCATCTCCATAATAAGTCAGTATGAGCATGACTCAATGGAAAATAATAGGCATTGGCTGAGGTAGCCTAGGGTGTTAGTCTAGCGAACTGAGAAGAGGCTGGGAAAGCTGATTTGATGTGGCCTTACAAAATTCCTATGAAGAATTACCAGCCCAGGCAAAGGATCTACTTGCTTTTCCCCCTCCTGTTGTGATTATAATGATGAATCAATGAGTGAAATTTCACTGGTATGTTCAGATATAAAATAATTTGCTTTGATTGTGCCAGATTTTTGGATTCCAATCCAATCTGTATTGACAATAATACAAATGATACTTTATAAAGGTCTGATGGGTTGCACAATAGCATGACAAGGAGATACGCAATGAGGAGTTATCCAGGAAATTTAATTTCTCTGTGAGTAAACTAGAAAGCGAAATGTTCTTTGGCTTTCCATCAAACCTTCTGTTTTCATTGATAATCAGATTTTAATTTCATCTAAAGCTTCCATGTATACACGTGTGTCTCTCCCCTCCCTCCCTCTTGTCCTACTGTGTGCATCTGGGTTTTTTCCTAATACAAATCCCCACATGGCAACACCTGCCGGGAGAGGGCTGGCAAGGGAACACAACAAGTACATTCCTCAGGGCCATTGCTTGTTAGTGCCTGTTCTTGATTCAAGTGGTGCCAGTAAAGACAGAAGTGTTTCACACCTTTTCCTGTAAGTCTCTATTGTGTTTTGTCAAAGGGTGCTCACCTTGTCATAACTGAGGTGAGCACAATTGAAGATTACTGTTGGGTTGTTTTGGGGTGGTTTTTTGTTTGGGGTTTTTTGTTTGGTTGTTGGGTTTTTTTTCAATTCTTCTGCCAAGGCTTTCACCAGAAAACCTCCATTAGTTGATCCCAGTGCTGTGAAAGGACACTACCGTGAGCTTTGGCTTTACTGTAAAAAGGAGATTTTGTGACAGATCTTTAAACCTTGTCCATGGTGTGGTCAGTGCAGCTCACATTGGGATGTCTCTTCTGCTTGGCCAAGTCTGCACAGAAAGCTGATGTGATTTACCAGTAGCTACCATGGGATGTCCTGAAAATAGGCATCTTCAGTGCACAAAAAAAGCATTGCAGTTTCCCTGCTCTCTTTTTGTAAGATTGTAGATTGAAGGCCAAAAGAAGACACATTTGTCTGATATGACCTCTTGCTGTTCAACTTCACCCTGTTATTTTTCCTGCACCCAGTCTCTAACTTGTAACTGAGCTGGAACATGTCAAGATGCATCTTTCATTTAAAGGCTGGAGTGCTGAGGACTTTGCTATGTCTCTGTCAGGATGTTTTGGTAGTTAATCATATTTACCCACCTCCTGTATGGTATATTAGGTGGTGGCGTGGGTCAGAACTTAGCATAGCAGTTCTGTGATGCCAGTCTTTACACTTAAGACAAATCTGCCCTGGCCAGCAAGGTGGAATTGATTTAAAACCTCTTGCTTAAACAGCACACTCATGACAAATGGCGCTGAGATAACAGCAGTGTTTTTCTATAATATTAAAAATGGGATTAATTAATCTTTATGGTTTATGGAATTATATTCCTTTGTTTAACCCTGTCTTTGCTAACAGTAGTCCTAATGTCATCTACAAAACATCTTACTTTTCAGAGGATTTTGTATAACTTTGCATGTAGTTATGGAGAGCAGAGAAGTTGTAGATAATGATTATGATGAAGTTAGCATTTCTTAAAAAGTTCCATGATTATAGTAGGAAGCTACCTAAAGTTCTTCATTTCAATTTAAGTTTCGTCTGCTTAGTGTAAATAGCACAACACTGGAAAATTTTACTATCTAGAACAGTTGAAAACAAAGCTCCTGAGCAACTTATTCATCGTTAGCTTTTTGTCCAGGGGGGGAAAAAAAAATCAATAGTATAAGAAGAAAGAATAAAACTGAATTGTCTAATATTATCAACAGCTTATTTAACTATCTAAATTTTTTTATTCATAATTTGCTTGGTTTTATGTATTTGAAAAACTGTAAGAACTTGCACGGAAAATTTCTGCTGGCCTTCTTACATGTTTACTGTGTGTGTCCTGATCTTGCATACTAACGTTAGTGTAGGCATATTCATGTTTTATTCACTTAAGTACTTGATCCAGTTTTGGGTGTGAAAAGAATTTGCTGAAAATAATGGTGTGAAGGAAGTGTCCTGAATTTTCAGCTCCTTGGGGGCAAATCTACGTGGGTGGCTGCAAACTCAAGTTGCCTATCTGCTCTGAGCTCGAGGTAAAGCAGCTCCAGCCCAGAGCCTGAGTATCCGATCGTGCAGAGATGTGCCTGAGCTAGCGAGCACCATCTCTCTGCTGATGAGTTTGGACATTATGCAGTTCAGCTTGCGGATCGAAGGTGCATACCAGTTACTCAGCCCTGAACCCAGGCACCCAAACAGGAGAACTGCCCATCCAGTCACGTCCTGGGGCTATCCTAAATGATGCCTCAATTTGGAGATAAGAGTTCTTATTGGAATTGGGGATTTCACCACATACTTGATGTTCAGGAGGGGAATTTATGGAAAATCAGTCAAGTTACTTTGTTGATGAGCCTCCTTGGTGAAGAAAGGAGTGGCATATTTGCTTTTTTCCACCCATAGGAATTAAATTGTAGAGTGATAAATCGCTAATTACAACTTAAAAAATAATTTAACAGCTGAGTTAAGGAATGAACAGGAGACAAGAATAAGCAGACTTTTTGTTTTAAGGCTTTACCCCTCTTAAAAACCTGTACTGAACCAAATTCAGACAAAGCTAAATTTGGTGAGATTTGTGCTTTTTCCTGTTATGGTAATTTGGCTGAATGTGGGGCACCGAGTCCCTTTAGTTGGGCTCCTGAAGCAGAGCACCTGCCTCTGTATTTTTGGCATGAGAGTGACCTCATATTCAGAGGATCAGAAGATCTTTGGCTCCCATTGGTTTAAATTACTTTACATTGCTTCTTCTTAAGACCTCTAAGAAAGAATTCAGTTGCCTAAATGATTTGTACCACATATGAAATGTTTTGTCTTAAACTAGCAACTGGGAAAAAAAAAAGATGCTGCTCTGTGAAAACATACCATTGATAAACAATGAGTGGTGCCTCATCTGTGCCGCACTTTGTATGCAGGTATTGAGGTCAGCACTGGTCACACTCTGAAGGTTTGGCAGGTATGGGACTATAGTTGCTGTAACAAAGTGTTTAGAAAGAGAAATAGGTGGTTTTGTAGTTGCTGGCTTTATAGGTTTGACATGGTTGTTTCCATCATTTGCTTTTGGTTGTTGACCAGTTGGTTTCACTTCTTGCTTGTAAGAGTAACTGGAAAAAAAATATCTTTGAAATAGGAGAACATTCTTACAAAGTTTTTGTGAAGTTTCAGAAACTATAAAAAATTGGCTGGGGTCTGGATCACAGGAGGATGTGAAATAACTGAAAAAACTTTCAACTCTTGTTTTGAAATTGACTCAGTTTCAGGTTCACAGGGTCCTTTTAATCTCTCAGACAAATCTCTCTGAAACAGAAACAGCAGATAAATGCGAGCCTGCAGCATTTTAACTTTATCAGATTAGATCAATTGAATGCTGCTTCAGTACAGGATGTAATCAAGTATTACAGCCATACTCTTCCCAGGAACTCCTCATTTTCGTTTTTCTCCCCTATCTTTAATTTGAAGTTCAGTAGCTATTTTTTTCCGATCACAGCTCTGATTTTGAGCAGTACAGCACCCACATGCTACCCCTCTCTCAGGCTTTTATTTTTGTGTCAATACCATAATCCTTAGGTTTCTGTAGATGTTCCCTAATACACCGTCTACCTTTTAACACCTTAGACAATGTTTTTTAAGTTCTTATGTAAGAGGTAATAATTGTATGCATGTCTTAGTGGCAGAATAAATTGAGTTATTCTGAAATTGTGGTGTCAGTGATTCAAGGACACTGGAAAATTATTTCATACTTAATTTATGGTACATAAGGATGTTTAACCACTGAGGCTATTTTGCTTGGGCACCAAGATAACCTGGATGTCTCAAAATCAAGGAGGAATGTCTGTCTATAAGAAATATAGGTAGGAAACAGTTCAGGGACATTCTGTAGCCTTTGTGGCACAGGACATCGGGCTGGATGACGAAAACAGTCTTTGTGTTCTTGCCTTATGACCTACATAAGTTATTACGTTTTCAGAACTCTTTTGTTTTTTCCCCTGAGAGAGACTACAAAGATCATGCTGAGCTGAGTAACAGGGGGAGATTGTAATCTGGTTACCGCTGCAGTTCTATGTTCTGCTTTCAGGGGCTGGAAAGTCCTTGACATGCAGCAGTCCTACCTACAGTTTCACTGTGGTTTCTACAGCTGATGAAGGATTGTCTTGAACTTTTCTGATGTGATACTAGAACATGGGGGTTACTCATAATGAACAGAACGTTATAGATATGCTGGGAACCTCGTACCAGGGAAAGGCTTGTTTAGTAAGGGATAAAATGAAATAATTTTTAAAAAGCTTCCCTCTTGAAAAGGTAATTGTAGTCATGGTGGTGACATGTAGCACCAAACACCATCTTTTTTTTTTTTTTTTTTTTTTTTTTCCAGAATACTTTGAGAAAGTTACATAGGGATCCCTGCATTTTCTCACTGCTGGTAAATGGTGGAAATAGTGAAGCAATGATTATTCTGCATCTCTGTATTGTTTCAATCCAGGAGGGATTACAATTTGGAAACAGGAGGAAGCATGAGTACCCCATGTTTTGTATTTTAGAAACTGCCGCTTGTAAAATGCACATTAATACAGTATTATGCAGTTAACTGGCAGGCAGTGAGCAATGAGAGGACTTTTGCACACCTGTTCTTACTGGAACAACTTTTTAATCGTTCCGATTTTGGGGTTTTTTTTTTTTTTGCTTTTAGCAGTGCATATGAAGAGAGGGAGGGCACACGTACGTATGAGTGTTTCGGCTGTAATGGAATGGGTTCAAGAAAAGGATTAACTGGAGTGAAGGAAGCTAGCAGGACTTAGTAATGTGGTGAAATTGTGGCAATCCCTGGTTATCAGCATTTTATCAACAATATAACCTTAAGTATTTAGTTCATCACTGATTCATCACGTTGTTTATCGTGATCCTTTAATACCTTGGTTGATTACATCTATAAGCTGCTGTAATACAAAGAACTTTGCCCAAGGCAAATTAGAAGAAAAATTGGAGGAGGAGGGAAAAAACCCAACATTGATAAAAGGGTTAATTAAGTGAATTGGAAGAGAAGGTAATGTTTGCTTTTTGAAAAGTGGGGTAATTTTATATTCAGCGTAATTTGAAAGTGGTGCATAACTGAAAACTGACTTGAAGAGTATTACTTGTGAGGAAGGAAAATAAAGTTTTAAATAATATATGTAAAGTGAAGAAGTTACCAACACAGTAAGTTATTAGTAATTTTAGGTTTGTTTTGAGGCATTACTTGACATCACTAATTTAAAAGCTATTAAAAAAAAATGTATGGGATTTAGAAACGATAACAGGAAAAAAGGTTTCGTAGTCTTTCAGAGTTGGCTATACTAAGGCATCCCGTTTATCACAGTTCCAGTTCTGCAAAATCTTAGGTGGGGATTTAGCATATATCCTCATGTACGCTTCAGGGAAAGATTTACTGGACTGGGTGATATGTGTTGATGTAGTATACTGAACTGAGAAAATACTTATGAATATAGAATTAATTCACTTTAAAATCTCTACCTGAAGAATCATTGTAATGAGGCCAAAAATGTTTTAAAACAATCATAATATTTAAAAATAATTTTTAAAGTGTTTCAAATAGGGCAAAATAATGCAGGGGTTTTTGTTAAATTCGTACATTTTCTGTGTGCTTCTTAACATGTAACAATGTTTATTCTGAATTAAATGTACTAATTGAAATTTAAGGAGAGCAACGTGGAGTAACTGGCCAGAATGTAAAAGTGAGATTCATGATTTGGGAAACTGAAGATTACTTATCTTCAGCTTTGTTTTATTTCTTAACTTCTGTGGTCGCTAATCCTGCCATTTGCATGTCAGGTTTAGTTACAAAAAAAAAAAGTGTTGGCTTTTCTTTGTGATGATCTGATACAGTTAGTTTGCCATTTATATTTTGTGAGGAAATGCATACACATTTATCATATGTAAGTTTGACTGTACTTAGCTGACAGAAAATACTTAACTGGAATCATTACTTGTTCCATTAAAAAAAACAAACCCAAAACCACCAAAAACCAAGCAAACACCCCACCTCACATCTTTTTATATTTATTTACAGATCTGCAATTATGTTGGACCTGCAAAAGTAATTGTCCAGTTAGTTACTAATGGGAAGTACGTCCACTTACATGCTCACAGCTTGGTGGGTAAATTTTGTGAAGACGGAGTATGCACGGTTAATGCAGGACCTAAAGATATGGTTGTAGGGTAAGTCTGTCGACTCATTTGTAAAACTGGGCTAAGGGAGAGAGAATCAGGTAGAAACACTGTAAGAAGCAATACAGAAATACTGCTAAGAGGCAGCTAAGCGGAGCACTGGTCTTTACGCTCTGATCTGTGTTTTGTTTGTATCTTAACTAGAAAAATAAATGGGATTTCTGTTTACCTTTGTAGAATTTGCCCTAAGCAGGCTAAACAGGTTTAAGCAAATCATTTTATCTTAGAGTTGGTAGAGTTGCACTCTCTTGGTGCACCGTCCAAATTTGTGTTGTAAGCTCATTCTTTACAATGTAAGTGGTTTTCATCAAAGAGAAGGGACTGTAAAATTACTGAAGAAAAGCTTTTGTTACCATTTTGATTGATATTTTCTTTTTACTGAAATCTGCCAATAGGAATATAGCAAAGAGAAAAGCATTAAGAAAATAGGGTTAGTAAATTTGAAATTAATGCAAGACATGTATAAACATGAAAATACTAAATGAGTCAAACTTTTAAAGTTTAAAGCAGTAAGATTATAGTGAAATTGTAGTTGGTCTGTTCTTGTTTAATTTAAAAGAATAATTGTTTATATCAGTAAATGGAGCTGAGGCTCCTGTCTGTGTTTTCAGGCTTAGATCAGGTTTCATGCTGGCTGTGAGTTTTAGTTCTGTGATCTCAAGAATGTCTTTGTTGGTGAAGAAGATGAAGTTTAAAAAGCTGAGAAGGTTGGGAGAGAGAGATTCTTTTAAACTGTAACTTTTGATGTCCAAGCCCAGTGCACTAACTTTACCAAGCACAACAATTTAAATAGCTTTATTTGAAATTCTCCTTTTCATCTTGAAAAGTTTGGCTCATTTCCTAACCTGTCTTGTTTTTCATCAGATGTTTAGAAACAGCTTTCCTATCCTCAGTTGACCCACATGAAGACTGAGTTATTGTCTTGTTTTCCTACTTCCAGATCTAATTGATTTTTAAATGTGCCAGGAGATTTTTACAAAAGCAGATCTTGTATTATGGAAGTTTTCATTCAAATAGATACCTGAAGTGTTTTGCTGAATGTCCAGAGCCTTGCTTAAAACAATTCCTTTGGAAAACGTTGTGCTGTTTTTAACTTCTTAGCATGCTCTTCAGTCATTTTGAATGGATGGAGCTTATTCTGAGCAGTTGCTCTGCATAACAGCCATGTAGAATTAAATACTAATGTCCTTGCTGAAACAGAGCAAAGAAAGTGTGACAACCAGATTTTCAAATGTTTTGTAAGGTGTTTCCACAGACTTACAAGTCTGAAACCTAACAGATCACTACTTACGCCATGGGAAAATCCCATGCGATTGCTGCCATATAATGGTACATATTTAAGCTTGGCTGAACTTTTCTTGCTGGAAAATTTGCCCTCGAGAATTAATAGCACCTAAGTAAGCCTATAGAGTCCTTCCGTTGACTTCAGTTGTGTAGCGGCCTCTGGTAAGAGAGTCTGCCTGCTGCAGGTTTGGCATAAAGCATTAAGAAAATATTTCCCTTGATTAAAATTGGACAGGTTTGCAAATCTTGGAATACTTCATGTCACAAAGAAGAAAGTGTTTGAAACTCTGGAAGCACGCATGATAGATGCTTGCAAAAAAGGATACAACCCGGGACTCCTGGTGCATCCTGAACTTGGCTACCTGCAGGCGGAAGGATGTGGAGACAGACAGCTAACTGGTATGTAGAAGCGATGGCCTGGTTTTAATAGGTCTTTTACTAAAAATAGGTTTAGCTTCTGAAAACAGATTCTTAGCCAGAAAAAGGCCTTGCGTTGGAAAACAGCCTTCAAGAGGTGATGTGTTGTTGCTGTGTTTTAGGGAATCTGAAAGAAAGAGTTTGCTGTCAACATGCCCATAAGAATGGAGCAACTTCCTTCCATAGCTGCCTGTACCCATCTCTGCACCTGTATTTCATTGCTCCTGTCCTGTTTAATAAGCTGATAGTTTCATTTTGCATTATTGCTGCAAGACATGATATCCTTAAGTAACTTGGGAACCTTCTTTTAAGAATAACTGTTTCATTCAGCTTCATTTCACATATATCCCTGTAAAACTCATGGTCTATGTTGCTTGTAGGCACTGTATAGAGAAGCCAGCCTTCTCTTTATCACCTTAATACCATGCAAATGGCCTTAGTGGTGCTCGTTGTCCTTTGCTCAGCCCTTATAAATTGACAGCAGAAAATAGTATTTTTCTATATGTCTCTTAATTATATACCTTATCTTAAATAACACCTGAGGCACAAACTGCAAGATGAATGCAGTATATTGTGTATAGCTGCTCCTCTCTGCTTCAAACATTTGCAATTAAATGAAAAGGAAAACATTTCCTCGCTGTTGGTGCCTTTTGATAGTAATGTTTGGAAAATGCTCTCTGTGTTTTGTTAGGGATCCCCTACCCCTTGTGTTAATTCATCTGTCTACTTATCGGTTCCAGAACGAGAAAGAGAAATTATTCGTCAGGCAGCAGTACAGCAGACTAAAGAAATGGATCTCAGCGTGGTGCGTCTTATGTTTACAGCCTTTCTCCCTGACAGTAATGGTAGTTTCACACGGAAACTTGATCCTGTTATATCAGATGCAATATATGACAGCAGTAAGTATATTTGGCTTTAATTATTCTTTTAATAAGGGACAAGCTTTTGTACGTACAAAACTGATACGTAGATATTGCTATAGGTAGACTCATCTAGCCCTGCTGCTTGCTTGTTATTTGATCCAAAACAAGTCCATGGATAATTGTCCCTGTGTCTATCCAAGTACACACGGTATAATTCTGGTATTTAATAGATGGTGATGTAAGCCAAAAAGAAGATTTACTTTTGCTTTTAGCATGTTTAATCCCACCACTTTTATTATGAGGATTTTGTAAATTCTTGTTATATTCGTAAAAAGTGCTTGAATTTTGTGGAGTTTTCAGTTGCTTTCTATGATAAAGCCTTGACACACAAGATATGAGGAAAAAGTTACTTTGCTTCAGTCCCCTTGAGAATTTGATGCCTTTCAGTTTTGCTGGCCATCTGCTTGTCCTGGTTTTGTAAGACTAACACAACCAGAGTTCTCAATCCATTTCATTCAGACCTGTCAGTATTTTTTATACTTCTGTTACGTCCCTCTATTTGTCTTTTTTCTAAGTGAATCCTTTCACTTCATGGTTTCCCTTGTACTTTTTGATTATAGTTACTTATCTCACCTGAACCCTTGCTGCCTGAATTTTCCTCCCTCTAGCTGTGGATGACCACGTTCCCGATAGTCGTTTTGTAACGACTCTGAAAAAGTACCATTTTTTAAATTTGTGCAAGTCGTGTCTGTATCATTACTTTTTAAGGACAAAATCTAGGTGAAAAGGTATTGAATGCAGCTGTTCGAATATAGTCTGTCGCTTGCTATTAATTGGGGAATGTAGTGGTGTAGCACAGCCATTTGGCCTATATTATTCACTGAGTGAAAAAATGTGGTATCTGCTGTTCTTGTGGCACACATGACCTGCATTTTCTGGGCCAGAAACAGTCTCTTCATCTAGAGGCTGAGGTGATTTACCAAGCAGTGTCTTTAAGGAATCTTGATTCTCATTAGAAACATTACAGATTCCATTTGTTTTCATTGCCCTCACACCTACATAACGATAGAGAGTATTTGTAAAGGAGGAGGAGGAGGGCAAAGCAACAAGAGAGAGGTAGATCATGTATCAAGCCATACATATAAAAACCAATTGAAGTTATTTGAATCTGGCCATCAAAATTTTGACTCCAACTAAGGAGACGAATCAAGGGGAAATCTTGTATGCATGTTTCTGCTGTTTTAATTTGCTACATAGAAGTCAGTTACTAGTTTCTGAGCTCTCAGGGTGAATTCTTGGTTGTTAGTTCCAAGACATTTTTCTTGGGTTTTGTTTTTTTCTAATGCTCTTCATTGGCACAATTCAAGCCTCTTCCACAGAGCAGACACAACTTGTGGTAGCATAACTGTCTTATCACAGCTGCTTTTACTTATCAGGTGATAGTTCTGTCTTGAGGACCAAGAGGTATCCATTGATGCCTCTACTAAGAACTGTGGAGGTCGGCTTTTTGATTATAGTCTGGTGTGTTGGCCAAGGACTGACAATGTTTTCAAGTAAGGCACAGTGTAAAGCAAACCATTACATATTGCATTGAAATAGTGAGATACAGGGAACAGCTCTCACGAGTGTCACGCTGTCAAGAAAGCAGGGAAGAGAAAATTATGTTCTCTTGTAATGTGCTCTTATCATAAAGGTAGTACTAGTGCAGAGTACTGGATACAGTTCACTGCTGTGCTACTTTGCCAGTGCAGTAATTGTGTTGGAATGGTTGGAGCCTTATTTTAGTTCAGTCAAAGCTTAGAGGATGCAAGATTATGCCTTTCAGATGAAAAACTGTTGATTTATTCATGTTTAAAAAAACATAGACAAATTTAGGTAGGTTGTATTGGAGGCTTGTCTTTCTATTGCATTTCTGTGTGTTGTGCTTTTTTTTTTTTTTTTAAATCTAAAACTGTTATGAAGGTAAGCGTTTTTTTAATCTTTCCTTTCAATAGAAGCTCCCAATGCCTCCAACTTAAAAATCGTAAGAATGGACAGAACAGCAGGGTGTGTAACAGGAGGGGAAGAGATTTACCTTCTCTGTGACAAGGTTCAGAAAGGTAAGAGTCCCGAGTATCGCAGGGCACGCCAGGGTGTTCATCTGGAGCACCCGTGAAACCTCCTGTGCTGCCGTAGTATTCTCCTGCTCTGATAGCACAGCAGGATGGGTAAGCACTCAGCCTTTCTGAAGTCAGGCCAGAAGAGGGATAAATCAAAATAGTCTATTGCAGAGCAAATTCAGCTTGTGTTGCCTCCACAGAGACCATGTGATCATCTTTGTTCTTTGCAAATTTCTGCCCTTACCCATGTTTGGGGTTTTTTTGTGGGTGGTGGGTCCTGGGTGATGTTTGACTCCATTAACTGTTACCTGTTCTGAATTATTCTGAAGCTTCTGATGAATTGTTAAGTTCCTGATTATAAAGAGTAAGTATGAGCGTTCTCTGTTGACCACCGATGAGAGCTGAACGTGTTCAGCGCTGCTGCTAGTAACTTCGTTTTTATATATATGCTAATGGTAGAGAGTATTCAGTGTAAACAGATCCTGGTCACAGATTCCTTTTGGTAATCTCTGCTCATGGCTATGAATGTGTCAGGATTGGGCAGTGTGGATTTGGATACTTTAGTTTTGGATAGCAAGATAATAGTTAATGTGGTTGGTTGTAGTATTTGAGCTGAACTAAAAAGAAAAAAAAATGTGTGAAAGGGAAATCCTTTGCATTTTTCAGCTATAAATAACGCCGGGATCTCCTGTGGTGGAGCAGGTGCTCTGTTCTCACCTGTTTGGAATCAGTCCCTGCACATGTTGTTAAAATCACACTGACGTTTTCTGTTAACACAGGCTGTCCTTTTCCACTGCTCTTTCTTGCAAATGTTCTTCTACCATTTAGAAGAGAGAGCTTTGGGGGCTCTTAGGGGCTTTGAAAAAACTGTTTTCCTTCAGCAGTACATATACCCTCTGCTATCTGAAGGACTGAGATGGAACATAACTCTTATGCACAAAATAAATAAAAACTCTTAGGCACAAAATAAATAAATGTCTGACTCAGTGGAAGCCCTGAGGTGGGGTTTCCCCCGAGCCGGATAGGGGTTTCCCCTGACCTCATTGCTCTCAGAAACCTCCTGCCTGAAGGAACTTGAGCATGCAGGACAGCAGGACTGGAAGTGATGGCTCACAGTCTTAAGACTGGCAGGTGGTGGGTCAGAGGAAGCAGTCTGTCTGCTCGAAAAGCCGGTCCTGTGTCAGTCACCCTAAGACAGAATAGGCTTTTTCTAGTTTTCTTTCTCACCGGGTGTGCTGGGAAAGGAATATGCTAGTGTGGTATTTCCCAGCTTCTCCTAAAAATAAATAAATACAAAGAGAACGGAGCAGAAGCCAAATCTCATGTTTCTGTGCTGTGTTTGGGGGCTGAGGGATCACTGCTGGCGTGCCGCTTGCTCACACCCTTGCCGTCTCTCTGAGCTGCAGCTCCAAAGTGGCACCCTGCCAGCAGCAAGTGGAACTTGAACTGTGGCACTTCAGGTTTTGCTACAGTTTTTTGAACTGAAACTGTTCGAGGAGAAAGGGTGGTTTCTACATTTCACGCTTCAAGTTCTCCCCTCCCTACGTGTTTGTTCCAAATACTCCTCTGGAATGTTTTATAACCCTAGAATAGGAAGCGGTAGTGAACCCAGTTCTCCTTTTACAGCCCAGTAAATAGAGAGCAACTTCAGCGAAGTCATTAGAATTACGCTGATCTAAAATTAATGTAAAAATGGGTTATTTATATTGCTTTAATAAAATTGATAAATAGAATTCATGTATTATTCATGTAATATTATCATCCAGCCAAAAAAAAAAAAGTGTTGATTTTTATCTGGAATGAACTTAGCCAAAGGTTAAACAAATTCACAAACATCCCAGAGAGTGTTTCTTTTGCTCTTTGCAGATGATATTCAAATACGTTTCTATGAAGAGGATGAGAATGGAGGTATGTGGGAAGGCTTTGGAGACTTTTCTCCTACAGATGTACATAGACAAGTAAGTAAACAGAGTATTTGTCATTTATTTTCTCATCTTAAACAAGGATTACATTGCAATTAGTAAATTAGGTGAAAGCATCTGTATCCCATACTAACCTCTTCTTTTCTTGGTTACTTCCTAATAATGATAGAATCTTAGCTGTTCTTTAAAGATGTACATTGGCAGGTTAGGAATTCAGTGCAAGGAAATTGGGAGATAGATCCCTTGGCTTTAATATGCACCAGTGTAAATTGGGATAGGATATGTAAAAAGGTCTCAGAGCTCCTGTGATGACACTGAGAAAGCCACAGAATAGAAATGATGAGGGGACAAACAATGCAGTGCTAACATATGTGATGTGGTGATAATTTGCATGGCAGTTCTGTCTTTCCCAAAAGGCTTTAGGACTTCAAATCAAAAGTGCAACCGAAAACTAAAATGGAAGTTTATTGTTGTAGCAGCCTTTTGCTGAGAATTTTTGCCCCCCAGTCTGTGAACGAACTACAAAATAACACAAATGGAAAAGCAAAGTTGTCAAAACCCATGTTCTATGATAATGTGCTTATCATTGTTTCCTTCACAGTTTGCTATTGTGTTCAAAACACCCAAGTATCGAGATGTCAATATCACAAAGCCAGCATCTGTATTTGTACAACTGCGTCGGAAGTCTGATCTAGAAACAAGTGAACCAAAGCCTTTTCTCTACTATCCGGAAATCAAAGGTAATTCATTAAACCTGTTTTCCCTAGGCATGTTTTTAATAAGACAAGATGTGTTGGATGAGGGATCTTTTCTTTGTAGTTGTTATGTTTAGAAAATAGGATATTTGCCTCCTTGTTTTGTGCAGAGCTAATATGAAAAATGTAGCTCTGTAATGGGTTTGTAGGTTTTTTGTTGGACTGGTAGGCAGTAAATCCATGAGTATTTTCCTAGTGAGGCTTCCTCCCTGCAGGTTTCCTATATGCACACGTGCCTGTCCATGCAGTAGATGGCACTCTCTTCCTCTGGGTTTCTGAAAAATATCTGAGGACTTTTTACTGTCAGTACTTTCAGGTGAAACCTTAAACCAAAGACTGGTTGGTATCTGGTGGAAAAAGCACACATTTTGCAGTTCTCTCCTTTTACCATTATGCCTCACAACTTCACTGATGTTTTTGAATTTTCCAGTTGCCTGTACTAGTTAAATCACACTTCTTGTGAAAGCAGGGAAAGTGCTGTTTCAGTCTCTTGTGTTAAAATGTTAGTCACTTAGCAGTAGTAGAATAGCATCAGACCTGCTTCCTAAGTTGTTAGTGAAAAGAAGTTTCACTGGCAGATGTATGCCCTTTAAAGACTACGTCTGAAGGGCTTGATGTGAATGGCAGCAGCAGTCGTGGTTTTAAATATCACCAACGTTAATGATATGGACACGCCTTGGGACCCAAGTCAGAATTGGTATTTCATTGTGCTAAGACAATAATTTTTCTGCTTAACGGTTTACCTGCCTGCAGGTTACACTAGCAAAGCCTAATCAATACCCTGTCAAACTTCAGAAAATCTGTGTGCATCAGTGGTAATGGACAAAGGACAGCTGAGGAAAGAGGGGTGGTGGTTGATGTCCAAGTGAATCCACTTGACCCCTATTATAACAAAATAGCAGAGAGCATGCGTTCACAAGAACTTTGAGAGTTGCTAGAGGACTTTTTATCAGTAATGATTTCAGGAATCTCTTGCCCAAGTTTTATGGAAAGAGAAGTGTGCGACTGCAGAGCAAAGTTGCCAGATTTGAAGCAAACCTCTTTTATTTGCCTCTTAATGGAGCAAAATTAATTCAGTACTGTTATATGCATTTTGCAACCCCTATTACCATTTAGGGACAGATTTTTTCCCTCGTCGCAAGTGTTCACACAAACTTAGACACACATGTGGATTTTTTTTGTTTTTTTTTTTTTCTCTGACTAGATTGCTTTCTAGAGTTTTCTCTCCTCGTCAGTGTGAGTATGCTTGGTGCATGCATGCATACATACTTACAGATCATGTATGCCTGGAAACAATGCACTTGTATTTTTTGGTATACTGTTTCGTGTATTCAGCAACCTCATTTGATGCGCTGACTGATATGCCTGTGCATGAAATTTCTTTTTGTCACATGGCTGTTGAAAGCTACTAGATTGTTTAATGAAGGAAGAATATTTTATTCTTTCCTCAACAGTTCTACTGGATTTTAACCCCTGTAATGTCTGTATCTCTATTTTTGTAGCTCTTGTCATAACATTTTCACTTTCCCTCGTCATTGGGGTACTTATTTTATGTCTTTGTGTTTTGCTTTCCAGGGAAAGGTGCTTTAGTACTACACTATAAAATATTTAGGCTTTTTTTTTTTTCTACTGCTGCTCAGCATGGTTTGAGAGTATTATGTCCAACCTAAGAATAAGCTATCTTTGTTCTGGTGGCTTTTCTGATAATTTCAGTAAATCATTTCAAGCAAATGTTGTTTTCAGCATTTCTTGCCATCCTTACCCTTAAACAAAAAAGTTCAAAGGGCACTGCAGGCACTCTGCACTGTTGGAAATCAAAGTACTTTGTGATTTGCTGACCCTTTGATAAGGATCCATTTCTGAGGTAGATTTCCTTAGTAGAAGAGTCTGGTGCTTACATTTCCCAAAGGCAAATTTTCTTGAACAAGTTTGTGGTTTGGGGCACTTTGTGCTGGTTTATGACTTGGCTTAGACGTAGAAGAATTTTAGGACCACTGATTTCCAGGGCTCTAAGTACATGAGACGCTTCTGAAGGAAACTGAGCCTCCTAAGACAACTCTGCTCTGAGCAAAAAGGCACCCGACATAACTGAAGAGACTGTGCAGCCTGAGCGCTGCTGATAGTCTGGCTGGGGAGCTGGCACTAGCTTGTTTCTCCCAGGAATTCTCACTGCCACGTTACACAGTTGTTGGAGCCGGAAGAGAGTTGCTCTTCTACAGCACTCTGCATTTTCCTTTATAAACTAGTAAACTTTAGTAATGATTTTTCTGTATGTGCATCCTGTTCTGTGCATGGCCACCAACAAGTGACTTTGTTCCCATCTATTCCTTCTAACCCAGATAAAGAAGAAGTGCAAAGGAAACGACAGAAGCTCATGCCAAACTTCTCTGATGCCTATGGTGGAGGCAGTGGCACAGGAGGCGGTGGCATGTATGGAGGGGGAGGTGGCGGTGCTGGCTCTGGTAAGGCAGCAGTTTGGGGTGAAGAGGGGAAGGGGTTCTACTTGGAGAGCAGGATAGATGTTTATTCTGATCTTTAAAATGTGATGAGGATTTCCTCTTCATCTAGGTAGATAAGACAACCGGACCCTTCTGTCTTTGTAGGAGGGTTACTCATTTCAGTCAAGCATCTCCTTGTTTTCTGACTATTTCATAATCAGCTGCTTTGCCTTCCTACTTGGATGTAAGGCTCCTGGTGACTTTTTTTTTTTTTTCTCGAAGCTTTAAGTCACAGATAACACCTTTCCAGTTGAGGGAGTCTGAATCAGGAATCCATCATACCTTAGCTTTGGTGTTTCCTAGGGCCTTGAAAGCAGTGAGATGGCTCAGCTAAGTACCATCTTGGGTGCTTAAAATTAAACAGATTCTTAATTATTTCTGGGACTAGGAGTGGAATGTGTCAAATTAACCCTGTTAGTGCAAAGAACTACTAAAAAATTTGAGATACTACGTAGTAAACTTCCTGCTGTGCTCTATCTGTTGAAGCCAGACCATATATGAGATGCAGGACCAGAAGAACATTGCTTTGATTCTTGCAGCGGAGAATTAAAAACCTGTAGATCAGCAGATGTCATCTGAACTACAGGATCATTGTAACCTTTTTTTTTTTTTTTAGAGCAGGGGACAGAGCAGCAGTGTTCAGATTCTTACATGCTTTGCTAACAGCACACCTATAGCATAACACCACAATACAAATATGTTGTGATCACAAAGATTCAAAAGCATGGAGGTAGCTTCTGAAGCCTTAGTTGAGTCTTAGATGAAGCATACTAGTGATAATACATTTGTGTGGTCTTACGGATGGTGAGATAGAGGGTGTCACTAACCAACCATCTAGAATCTGCCCTGGTGAGACCGCATCTGGAATATTGTGTCCAGTTCTGGGCCCCTCAGTTCAAGAGGGACAGGGAACTGCTGGAGAGAGTCCAGCGCAGAGCCACAAAGATGATGAAGGGAATGGAGCATCTCCCTTATGA
Organism: Pterocles gutturalis; assembly: GCF_000699245.1. Taxonomy (NCBI): domain Eukaryota; kingdom Metazoa; phylum Chordata; class Aves; order Pterocliformes; family Pteroclidae; genus Pterocles; species Pterocles gutturalis. The sequence goes on along the minus strand of NW_010145444.1, from coordinate 3,407 downwards.
GGAAAGGCTGAGGGAGCTGGGTCTCTTTAGCCTGGAAAAGAGGAGACTGAGGGGTGACCTAATTAATGTTTATAAATACGTGAAGGGTGAGTGCAGGAGGATGGAGCCAGGCTCTTCTCTGTGACATCTAGTGATAGGACAAGGGGCAATGGGTTCAAGCTGGAACATAGGAGGTTCCGCTTGAGTATGAGGAAAAACTTCTTTACAGTGAGGGTGACAGAGCACTGGAACAGGCTGCCCAGAAAGGGTGTGGAGTCTCCTTCTCTGGAGACATTCAAAGCCCGCCTGGACGCGTTCTTGTGTGATCTGATCTAGGTGTCCTGCTCCGGCAGGGGGATTGGACTAGATGATCTTTCGAGGTCCCTTCCAATCTCTAACATTCTGTGATTCTGTGTGATTCTGTAATTTCTTTGGATTTTTGAAGGGGTGGGAGAGAGTTCACCTTCAGTCTGGAAAATTTATTTTAATTGGATGGAACAAAGCAGAAGGTATATAGGAAACAAAATTTCAGTTCTTTAGGTTCAGTATTCTTCCAGATGGTGTTTTCATTGCTTTAAGGTGTGATTCTATTTATTCTTAATCTTTTTTTCCTTTCTTTAGGGTTCAGTTACCCTTCATACGGATACTCTGCTTTTGGAGGGATGCATTTCCACCCTGGCACAACAAAGTCCAATGCCGGAATGAAACATGGTAACAGTGAAGATGATGTTCTTGCAACAGTTGAATTGAGTTTGACCATCCTTACTTTCTTCTACAGTAGGAGCTGAAGTGTCATGCAGGTCTAGCGAAGCCTGCTAGGGAAGGCCATTTATTTTCCCTAAAATCAGTCTCTTTTCTGGGACCTCTGGTAGCAGAGGAGTTTGTGTAGATTGTACTGCCCTGCTTCTCTTTAATTCTCTCCAAGTCTACCTTAAAAGCTGTGTGCATGTTCCTTTTTACTGCTGACTCCTCAGAAGCAGCCACCAAAACCCCTCCATGTGGTTCTGTGTTCAGTGTGTGTTTCGAGCAATAGTCCTTTAGCTTGCTTGAACGTGCTGGGATTACAGGTGACCCAAGGACTAGATCAGAGAAAAGGTATCTTCCTTTATTGCCACAGTCTGGTACTACACAGTAGCCCAGAGAAATAAAATAAAAATCAATGGAAAAGATTGAGTTAATAATAAGGGCATTCTTGGCTTCCAAAAACAGGGAAGTCATTTCAAATCTATATGTTGAATCCTATGTAGTTATTTCCAAAGTCTCAGGGATGAATTTGCTGTCAGAAAAATATCCTGGGAATACTTCAGACTTGCCTTCTTGTACCATAAAAAGAGCAGTGTATCTGTTGTAATATGTATAAAAATTTATCTTTAAAGCAGAGGCCGTCAAAGACGTAACATCACTTTAGAGCAAGTTACAGTGCTATGTCTGTCCATGTGCATTGGTATCTGGAACATTATGGTTCATGAGTGTTTAATGATAACACCTATGTCAAAGTAAATTGTTGTATTGTGTTCTTTAGGGTTTGGTTTTGTCTAGTTGAGCTTTATCACTTGCGTAAAAAAAGCCACAGTATTGGACACTAACGATACTAGTGTTTGTTTGAAGGACTATCAAATAGCACAGCTGAACAAGATGGGAAGAGCTCTGATAAACAAAGTGACATATGGGACATGAAACATGATGTGAAAGTGGAAACTATGGAGAGGAATGAGTGCAGAACCTCTGGTGATAATGAGGAGAAGGAGGATGCTGCTTCTTCCTGGAAAACTGAAGTGAATGAAGCAGAGTGCAGGTGGCAGGGTAAGTGAACAAGTCAATGTCTTAAGGGTAGATCAAACTGCAGTATGGGCAAAGCTACTGTTAAAGGCCTGGAAACACCATAAAGGTCTGCTTGCTGTTTTCAAAATATGACAATACCTCCTGGAGGAAACAGGAGGGATTCCATTCCCCCAAATCTAAGGTCCCTCCTCATTCATAGTCCTGCAGATAATCTTCCACCTTTGTGCTGAGACTGGGTAGCTGAGCTTCTGCTTGTCATGCAAGGAGAAGAGATAGCTTAGCCTGCTGGGCACATTTAACACTGTTTTATAATAAACCTGTATGAGGAACGCTGAAAGCAGTGAAGGTACATGGAATACAATTCAGCAGTTGGCATGGCTTTTGATATTTGATAGGCTTCAATGGACGAGTGAGTGGATGTTGGCTGATTGGTGCAGTAGTTCTTCCCTGCAACTCTGCTGTTAAACTGTATGCAAAGTAGCTTTAAAGGTTTGAATTTAAAATGTAAATGTATCTGTTCCCACCTGACAAATACACAGTAAAATAACACTGTCAGGTAGCAAAGTCTTGCACATCAAACTGGTGAACAAAAGGGGAGGAAGGCAAGAGTAATCAGCAGAAATGGTTCAGCAGCAGAGTTGTAAAATATGTGAAGACTACAAATCAGCCTTTCTCAGACAGTCAGACTTCCTTTTCCTGGATTGTTTTTAAAAAGAGTTGATGGCCACTTTTGTAAAGGATTTGAGTAATCGTGTTTCTCATAAAATTAAAAAACGTAAAATTTAAAAAACAACAGTTGAACTAGAGCGATGTGGTAATGTTCTTGGCTTTTACTGAGTGCAATACGATCTAGACCACTTTTGTTGTTCCCTCTTTGGTCAGGGAGAGGGCATGTTACCTTGTGTATCAGCCGTGTGTGAGCCTTGCTATTAACAGTACTAGAAATTGTACCTTGGGAAACCAAAGGCGCATGGTAGATGCATTGTAGTTGTGAAAACCTCCAAGGTGTAGCTTTTTGTGATCTTAGATGTGAAGAAATAATAATGTCCACTTAGCAGTTGCCGAGGAGGGTCCTGAATTGTTGACTTGGCTTCCAAGTAATGAACATTGTAGGCAGGGAGTTTATTTTGTTTATCTTGTGTAATGGTGTGAAAAGAGGCAATTTCAAGCTCCACATTATATGAAGAATAGATGTAGAAGAACAGGCTCTGTAGAAGAACAGATTAGAACATTTGGGTATTAGACTAAAAGATGCTATGGTGAAGTACTTTGAAGGATATCTTTTCTGTGTGCTTGATATGGGAAACCAGGGAGGTTCAGCATCCAGTTTTTTGGAGTTGTGAAATGGCTATAATGAGAAAAGGCTGAAACTCTTAACACAGTTTTACCCTGGATATGTATCCTGAATATAACATCCATTTAATGCTGTTATTGAGTGTTGAGAGGTGCATAACAAATACAAACGTATCAGCCTGAGCATATAGTATAGGAACCACAGTGATGAGCTTCATGGATAGCTGAGTAAGTCTTTGGCTTACAGAAATGATGTATTCATGTTCATCAGGGATATGCTTCTGATGCAGTCTAGATGCCTGATTTTGTGTAGCTAGAAATAGACTAATAGAATCACAGAATGGTTTGGGTTG
>NW_010145443.1:0-1092 GCF_000699245.1 Pterocles gutturalis | reverse complement strand
GGGCGCTTCCTGGGGGGCTCTGTGGGGGACTCATGGGTGGGCTGTCCCGGTCTGGGTTCACGTGTTGGCTGTGTGCGCCCCGGTACGTGGGTGTCTGTGTGCACCGGTGGTCACGGGTGTTCGTGTCTGTGTGTGTCCCTGTCCGTGTGTGCCCGTGTCTGTGTGCTCCTGTGTCCCTGTGTCCCCATGCCCCTGTGCTCCCATGTCCCTGTGTCCCCATGCCCCTGTGCTCCTGTGTCCCCATGCCCCTGTGCTCCCATGCCCCTGTGCTCCTGTGTCCCCGTTCTCTTGTGTCCCTGTGCTCCCATGTCCCTGTGTCCCCATGTCCCTGTGCTCCTGGGTCCATGTCCTCCCATGTCCCTGTGCTCCCATGTCCCCATGTCCCTGTGTCCCCTTGTCCCTGTGCTCCCATGTCACTGTGTCCCTGTGTTCCCATGTCCCTGTGCTCCTACACCCCTGTGCTCCTGTGTCCCCATGTCCCTGTGTTTCTATGTCCCTGTGTCCCCATGTCCCTGTGCTCCCGTGTCCCTGTGATCCCATGTCCCTGTGTCCCTGTGCTTCTGTGTCCCCATGTCCCTGTGCTCCTATGTTCCTGTGTTCCCATGTCCCTGTGCCCCCATGTCCCTGCACTCCTGGGTCCATGTCCTCCCGTGTCCCTGTGTCCCTGTGTCCCTGTGCTCCCATGTCCCTGTGCTCCCGTGTCCCTGTGCCCTCGTGTCCCTGTGTTCCCGTGTCCGGGGCTGTGGTGCTGGCAGCGGTGCACCGTTGGGGCTGATGTCACCGTCTGTCCCCGCTGCAGGACGTGCTCCCGGCGACCTGTTGATCCGCAGCCTGTCGGAGGCTCACGCCGGCATCTACCAGTGCCGCGTCACCAACCGCGTGGGCTACTCCGTCTGCCAGATCAACGTCAGCCTCGCGCCAAGTAAGTGCCACTGGGGGGGGACGGCGGCCGGGGGGCGGGCCCTGCGTGCCGGGGTGCCACCGGTGACAGGCTGTGCTCCCGCTGCAGGAGGAAGGCAGGGGGGCATCATCGTGGGCTCCATCCTGGGCTCCCTCCTGCTTCTCAGCCTTCTGGGGCTCCTCATCTGGGCG
>NW_010145442.1:0-12701 GCF_000699245.1 Pterocles gutturalis | reverse complement strand
CTCCTTATTTGTGAGAATAAGATCTAGAATCGCTCCTTTCCTGGTTCATCCACCATTTGCATCAGGAAGTTGTCATCAATGCACTGGAGAAACCTCCTGGACTGCGGATGGCTGGCTGAGTAGGCCTTCCAGCAAGTATCCGGGTAGTTAAAATCCCCCATGATAACCAGGGCCTGTAACTGCGAGGCTGCTGTCAGCTGCCTGTAGAAGGCCTCGTCTACTTCCTCCTCCTGGTCTGGTGGCCTGTAATAGACACCCACGACAGTATCACCCATGCCAGCCTGTCCCTTAATTCTCACCCACAAACTCTCAACTTGCTCGTCACCCACCCCTGGACAGTACTCAATACATTGTAGTTGCTCTCTCACATAAAGAGCAACTCCCCCACCTCGCCTTGCTGGCCTGTCTTTCCTGAAAAGGGTATAGCCACCCATGACTACATTCCAGTCATGGGAGCTGTCCCACCATGTCTCTGTAATTGCCACCAGGTCATAATCTCCTGACCGAACACGGATTTCTAACTCCTCCTGCTTATTCCCCATGCTGCACGCATTTGTGTACAGGCATTTCAGGGAGTGAGCTGAGCACGCCTGTTTCACCCTAGGAGGGTGGGAGGACCCCCAGTCTTTATCAACACTAGAGTGCTGCCCCACTGGTGCAAGCCCAGTTACAGCCCCATCCCCCTTTGAATCTAGTTTAACGCTCCCCCATGATTGTCATGTCAGCAGATTTACATTATGATTTATCTTCTTAGTAAGAGATGAACCATTGCAGTTCCACATGAGAGCAACAGCTGTCAAACTGTACTGGGGTACTTCCAACTGTGTTGCTTATTCACATTGCAACAAGGTCTGTAAATATGTTTGAAAAGGCCTTCAAAAATAGATGGATTTGGAAGGAAGCTTTAATATGGATTCTGAATAACCACCATGCAAAACAGACTCATTTAGCCTTCACTATTACCTTGAAACAGAAATCCAGAAGGGTAACACTGTGAACAAGTAGAGAGAGATGCAAATTCTACTTAATTTGCATATTATGTTGCAAAAGCACATGAATGCCAGTTTACCTCATTACCAAACACCTGCAGGTTTACAATGAGCATCCTCTTAGCAAATAAAGGAAAAAAAAAACCCTCTGCATCAGTTTCATCCAACTCTGAATGCTTATGCTCATGTTCAAAAACTATCCATTGGAAAGTATATTTAGCTATAAATTTGAAGTGGGGGCTTCATCCCTCCTCATCTTTTCTGTCTACACTGTAGCAATGTAGTGTAAACTAGCTACCTAGACACTCTCCCCACGTCCCCTAGTCACTGAGAAAGGTACCTCCAGAGAGAAACTCTGCCTGTTTTGGAATGTGAACTATAATAGACCACTTAGAGAGCCTAGAAAGATAACAAACCAGAGACCCATTTCACAGGGCTAAAGATAAGTGAATATAAACTGCATGCAATCAAAAAGGAAAGGAAGAAGATTTGAGATGACACTGAAGATCAGAGTTCAGCTTTGCAGGTGGTCTTTTAAGAAAGCAAGGTGTAGCAGAGATTTCACAGCCACACTATACAGATAGCTGGCAAGTATAACACCGTGAATAATCATGAAAACAATAATTTGCAAATGCAACATGATATCCATGGAAAGAATCAGTTTTTCAAGGCCAGTCTTTTTAGGATATGTTTGTATAATCTGTTGTAAGTAGAGATGAACTGACCTCAAACTAGTCACAGAAGGGCAGTTAACATGGCGCCAAGCTGGATCAAATAACTCTGCAGAAGGCGTAAGTTGAAAGGTAAAAGGAGCCAAGTAGAAGTCAAACTAAATGCATTTGAAAGACAGCCTTACTGACCTACATCCCAGCTACAGCAAAACATAAAACTCCACAAAAATCTAAAAAACCTCAGAGCAGAAGGGTTGGTTCAAGACAGTGCAACATGAGAAGAGAGAACTAACAAACACAGAAACTCCAATTATCACTATATTTTAGTTATTGTCTTTAAAGACCAGTTTACAAAAGAAACAGCATTCAGACTTCTCTAAGATTTCCACAACTAGCTCTCTCACCTAAATTTTGGAGAACAGCAAGTTATCCACATCCTAGTCCAAAACAGTAGTAAAACTTTGAGAAGTAAAATTTAATAGTCATACCTAATATGTAGGCATGTTTACAATAGCATCTATATTCAATTGGAATAAAATTTAAAAATCAATATATTTCTATACCTCCAACTATAATTTCGCCCAAGGGGAAAAAAAAAAGAAGTAAAAAAGGAAGAGAGCTTGAAAGCTTCACTACACATTCTTTTCAAGATAAGGAACACAAGTAGAGCCCTATGTTCCCACAACATAGGTAGTGTCCACATGCTTCTACTTGCACCTGAGCAGCAGTAAACACTGGAAATTGCAAAGGCTGTCAGGTGCTTTGCTGCTTGTGCTCAGGGTCAGTGATACTGCACACCTGTGTAACCATGGATGATACTGCTGCGAGAAGTGTGAGCCTACCCACCGCAGGCACCTCCTTGCTCAGAAGCTGCATTTAAGCTAAGGAATGTGCCCTCAGTCCTGTCTTGGTATGCATTGGTCTGGACAGAGCCTGATGTGTATTATGGAGTTGGTGACCTGCCCTTGGACTTTCCCCATCACTGTGAATTTGCCCAGCAAGTTAGACTCTCTGCTGAACTCAGCTGCTACCAGACCTGCTCTGCTTACCGTGTTTGGGACCAGGCTCTGCCACCTGCATTGCTGGGTTTGGTCCCTTCTGGATCAGGCAGCCCTTGACACTCCCTGGCAGTTGCCTTGGGAGTGATGGGGACTGCTTGTCCTCTCAACAAAAGGACAGAGGGGAACTTGATTTAAGGAGTTAATTGTGCGTGGGATATGTTAACATTTTATTTCAGAGCAGGTATGATGGTGAAAGCAATCTGCCAGTCACCCTTGCTGCTGTCTCTATTAGAGAGCAGCCTCTACGGGGAGAAACTGAATTCCTCTCAAGAGATGAGCTCTAAGTACTGAGATGTGCAGTCTATGGGACCAATCCAGAGTGTGCCCACTCTAGTGCTCACTATATGACGTGTCTTTTAATATGGCAGGGGATTCACACCAAGAAAGCATAAATAATACGAAACATTTTACATAAACATGAAATTTTTTAACATCCCAGCAACAGATAGGTAATCTGCACCTACAAAGTTAGTTTGGTAGAAGACAAAAATTGCAAGCATATTTCTGGCATCTTTATTTATACGTAAAACTACACAAGTAACAATTGTTGCACAATTATACATGTGAGGATCCCAGAAGTAAACCTTGGAAGAAATCTCACCACAGAAGTCTTCCCAGGTTTTCTGCTGCATTAGAAAATATAACATTCAACCTCAAGTAAACAACCGCAAGTTGTCAGGAGCTAGGTAAATGGTGCTGAATGGCACCACTGACATTCTCGATGGACACTCCCACAAATCATAATTTCCCGTGGATTAATTTGTAACCTTATCAGCAGCCTCAGAAGACCGGAGACTTTATGTGCTGGGTAACATTTACTGAAAGGCAAAAGCCATAACCCAACGTTGGCATACAAAATACGAATAAAAAATTGAAATTTCAGCCACAAGCAATTAACTCCATTAATGTCTAGAGGTGATAATCCCAGATTTTTCTGAATGACACCTTGGCTATGGGACCTGGATAGGCTGTATTTCAGCATCTTCTTTTACTTTGTAGAAAGATGCAAAGAGAATTCTAGATTTGTCAAACTGTACTTCCATTTGTGTTTATCCTTTTAGCAATTCATAGCTATAATGCACATGCAATATTTAAAGGACTATTCCTTTTGGAGCCTTTCCAGTCTGCTCATTAAATTTTGTTTCAAATCGTTTGAAGTGAGGTTTTGAGGACAATTACTTTTCTAACAAAGCAGGGAAGATGTTTTTCTACCAATCACACAGGAATCTCAATGAAGCAAGTACACAAAATAATAATCTAGTCCATTCAGTTATTAATGAGAAAATATGCAACAAGCAAACAGACAGAAAAGTAGTAAATTATCGCAAAAGATCACACAGGGAAATGATATTGGAGACACTAATAAATTTTCAGGACTTGGTATAATTTTCTAAATTCACAGAAGAATTAAGATTGCCTTCTAGTCAGTTAAGAAGTTGGAGCCTAATTCAGCTGCTATGAAATAAAATACAAAGATTTACTACTAAGAAATTTAATTGTGCTCTCAAGAATTAGTATAGAAACATAATGGCATTACTTTGGAAGGTGTCTAACAGCTGTTTTCAATATCCTTGGTCTTGCCAGGATTTTTTGTAATATTGCAAACAGCTGCTCTTCTAGTACACAGTATGCCTGTCATCTGTCTATCAAATTATTTCATTTCAGCAAAAACAAGGAACAGTTTGGTCTCAAAAATTGGACACAGACAGCAGTCAATAGGACAGGATTCACGGAACCTATTATCTGTAAAGAAGAAGGAGTCATTATTTCTAGCTCATCTGCTCGTAAATTTCTTTCTCGGAGTGACTGTGTTGTGCTTGCAATTGGAATAAGTGAGTCTCCACTGCAATTTGCAGTTGCAAATTGTTGAGACCGTGTTATACACAATCAGGGGCTTTTGGCTGAGGTGTGAGGCAATCACCTCCCTTTAATTGTGACTGATAGGCAGTTACTTGCTAAGGTATCATCAAAGGGCAGTGCTGATTAAGGAAAAGGTTTATTGGCTGTAGGCGCTCTGTACTGTTTGAGTGCCCTTAGCCTAGGTTACAGTGACTCTTTTATTTTTCTTGCCAGTGCTCTTTTACAGGGATGGGTTCTAACAGTCTCCCTGCTAGCAGCATGGCAAGATGGTCAGTCTAGTAAGTAAGTGTATCACTGCCAGTGACATATTTTCTATAAAGTTATGTGAGCCTTTACAATGATTGGGAAGCTAGGGTATGACATAGTGATAGGTTTATGAGCTAGCTGCTACTACTCAGAAAATAAATTTTAGAAAGATAAAAGGCTTATGAAAAAGTAATTTTATGAAAAAGTTAATAAAGATCTCTGCTCAGTGTTTAGCAGCAGTGAAAAAAAAACCTAAATGTCAGGAACAATTAGGAAAGGATTAGAAATTAGAACAGAGAACATCATTACAGTGCTAGATAAATCTGCACAACACCTGCAAACAGTGCTTGTTTGGTTCTTCTGTCTCAGGAAGATTACAGTAGAACTGGGAAAAAGAAGAGAGAAAAGCAAAAAGGATGATCAAAGACAAGAAATATCTTCCATAAAAAGGATGACCAAACAAAAGCAGTCTCCGCAACCTAGACTAGGGGAAGGAAAGATGCCATGACACATCTAGAAAATCATGACTGGCAAAAGAAGAGGTGAACTCAGCTTGACTCAGTGGGAGGACTGCACAGACAGTTACCTCATCTGGCAACCATTGTCTCTATGCTTGACTGGAGGCTCTGAACAAGAATTCCAATGAGTGGTCACCTAAGTGTAGAAAACCAACACACCAGAAAAGGGAAGAAAATACGGTACAAAAGATGGTTAGTACTGGGAGCCTAAACTGATTGCAGGCTGCATCTCTAAGACATGGTATAAATGATTTACACTTTCTGACAATTTGTGCCTCAGCAAAAAATAATCCCATCAGGTTTAACACCTTTCATCTTTATTGGTATGATGTATTTCAGGGAAAGGTTATCTCCAACTACAATTGAACGCATTTCTTAACAGGTGAACGCTATTTGATAGTATTTACTTACACTTTTCAGTATTTAAGTATATATCAGTTTCAAACTAAAAATATTCTAATTCTTTAAAAATATCATAACAAAATGCAATGGGAAGACTTTGATTTAAAACCTAAAAGTCAAATACAACAAATTACTTCAAGGAATTCATGTGCGTTTACCAGTCTTATGACTCATAGTTTCACATTGTTTCAGTTAAACTGTTGTGACAGTCAGCTCTGTAGCTACACTGAAATAGAGAGGAGGATCTAATAAGGGTAAAATAAGTATTTGTATGTTATTGATGGTGAAAGAGCAGAGTGACAATAATCACTTGCAGTTGTTTCCTCCACTAAAAAGAAAAATCAGGTAGAAAAGAATTGTATTTTTAATTCACTTATTTTAACTTGTTTCATTACAGGAGAATGAGAGGGACAACTGCATTGGATGATAAGAGAGGAATTTCTAGCCTGATGTTACAAAGCAGAATAGAAGTGAGGAGATACACTTGGGGAAATATAAATGGCTTGAAAGGTAAAGGAATACTGATGATCCAAATACATTCTTCTATCAAAATAAGAGGATCTATGCTTTTAGAAATCATAAGAACTTAAACCTTAAAATGATTTTACATGTTTAAGAATCCAATTAAGTGACAAAATATATTACCAAGACAAAATTAATTAATCCCATATTTAAATGCATGAATGCCAGCTGCATGAGTATACTCTGATGTAGAAATACAGATTCCAAAATCAACATATAGACATTTAAATTAAAACTTCAGAACCTAGCACCTAAAAATAAGTTTTATTAAACATCCCCATTTGGAAACTAACCTCCAAGTCATATTCACGGCTTTGAATTTTGTATTCTTTCACTGATCTACACTTTGGGTCCTTGTAAGGACCATGTTCTACAACTTCATTTGCTAGCACAGTGGGGTGCTAGAAATAAAGACAGAGCTACCTTTTCAGAAGATAACGTAATCCCACAGACTGGCCCATGGCTATGGAGGAGATGACCATAGGAACTATAGACTGTCACAAACCTCACCATTTCCTGCTCCACACTGTAAAATATGTTCCCATAATCTGGCTTTGTGTCAGATGGACCAACATATAAACCAGTCAGATTGATATATCTATTTGTGCACGTCGATAGTACATAAAAATACAGAAGACACTTTCCAACTGCATGCACTTCCTTCTCAGGGGAAAAAAATGAAAGAATAAGCACATAAGAGATGGTAATCAATTTCCTTAATGCATTACTTGAAGGCACTCAGGCTTAAATGATAAGAATAGCAAGAGTGGATGAAGCTTGCATTAGCAGAGTAGGATATCAAAGCAAATAACTGGCAGAGATATTACTGTCCCACTAACACCTTCTTATAGAGAATACTAATTTCTGTGAAATTACCACTCTATGCTCATGCAGTAAAAAAGTCTGTTGGTTGGTTTGTTTTTCCTTAGGTTAGTTTGGTTTTTTGTGAGTTATTTCACTAATAGCATTTGCTTGACTCAATTAAATTTTGGACAGCTGTTATACAAACAATTAAACATTTCCCTCAGTTCTAAGGTTCTAGACCTTACTCTGCTCATTATTGTAGTCTGCCATAACAGTTTTTATGATTTGGGTATGTTATTATGATTTTGGGTATGTTTTTATGATTTTGGGTATGTTTTATTTTATGATAAATCCTCAAGTTGTGAAATGCTGATTTGTCAGGTGCTATTCCAGCAAGTGTTTCAAGATTTCTTCACTCTGTATTAATGACCTGTTAAGAATACTACTGTCATGCACAATACTTTCCAAGCACAGAAGGCAGACAAGGTTTTCCCTCTGGAAGTTGGGATAAGCAAGTTCATAAACCATAAAATTCTGAGTGGTAGATAGAGAGGAGGTATTACAACAGAAATATACAAACACAGTTCATGGTATTTTGTTGCATTTGATGAATGACCATTCAATTAAAAGAGGCTGTCATTTACAAATCTCACATCCAGCATACAGAGAAAGGTGGCAGAAGGTGAGTGTACCTAGAGATTCACCCTGCAGTGTTTTCAGGACTGCACCATGTGCCTGAAAAAGTCAGAAAATACTATTTTTGCTCATTCATGTCATATTGTACTTGTTATGTTTAGCCTTTTGAATATCAGGCAGAGAACCACCATGAAAATAATAAGTGCAAGCACTGCGAATGCAACAGTCAGCACAAGCAGAAATAACTTGTTATTTTTTATTGTTACTTTTATTACTTAGTAAGTAGTCTTGCAGTACATTTAGCCTGAAAAATGAAGCTCTGTTATCTTACTACAATAAAGGTATCATAATGAAGCTGTCTGTGACAGTTCTGAATTGCATCTCTTAGTCTGAAATGGGTTTGTAGCTTTCTGGACCAAAAAAACCCCCAAAAAACCAAAAAACAACAACAACAACAACAACAAAAACCAAAAAAAACCCAAAGAAATTGGGCACAAACAGAACTTATCTAAACATACCTAAATAGCCCCCAGAAGTTATCAGGCAATAACTTTCTCAAGACAAAGGTGGACATTAAAGGGACATTAAGAAAGAACTATGGTCTTTGATGTACCGCACAATAGAAGAATACTGCACTGTTTCTCAAAGAATAATTTCAACTAAGCTAAATCCTGTATGTTTAATATTCAGGAAGTTGACAGCAAAAGCAAAGAGGAATTTTGTTTATCCACAGTAACAACTGATGCATTATTCCTGTCCTAAAACAATCAGCTATGTGAGACTGACTTGTTTATGCAATATTATACGCTATCACTGGGAATCTACTTGATGCTGGGAAGTCTTTTTGAGCAACTAGCAATTGCATTTCAAGATTACTGAACATTTAACTTTCAACAGCATAATAAAAATGTTATTCTGGCTGCTGTTGGAACTGTATGATCATAAAATAAGTTCACATGGAACATGGACATTTTTGTCTGTTTATAAATCACTACAACTTTTTCTTTCTGTATCTGGACACTCTGTTCCCACTGTGGCAAGGTAAGCAGCAAGCACACTTTTGTAAACATCCTACTCATGACTCTGAATACCTCCCTACAATTTATGAGAAATCTAGAAGAGAGGTTGATGTTCAAGCAGTTTCCAACATTCACAAGAGCCATCAGTTTCAACTGCTTTGATGAACTCAGACTCATCTGGGCTTTGAACTCCCAGTGATTTCAGGAGAGGTTGAAGTGCATTCAAGGATCCAAGCCAGAGTGTGAAATATCAGTGCTAAATTTGTAGGCAATTTTCATTAACCAAAGGGCAGTAGACAAACTGCCTTCAGTTATTTGCCTTCCTGGTCTTTTTAACAGACAGAAGTATTTAATTTGTGCTGATATATTTTGGCATAAAGAAGAATTCCTACCCCCATATCTTGAAGTGCAATCAATTACAGTAAACATAAAAATAGTGGTTTTCTAATATTATAAAGTTCAAATAGTTTGTTAGCCTTTGGTTTTAAAATATAGCTTCATGTCAGTGCTCATAAGTGGGACAATTCCCATCCCTAACCACTGGGAGGTAGCAGATGTACTACGCATTCATTATTTAGAGCTCTCCAGAACTGTGCTTGGTACATCACCTCATATGTAACCCTGTCGATCCACGCTGCCTAAAGATGTTTCTGCTCTCTTTAGATTTACAAATTTTTGTTGAAAATGGTACATTAGATGCAGTACAATGAAAAAAGCCCCCAAATATTTTATATATAAAAACTTAGATACGATGGTCAACATTTCTACAAGAAGCTTTGAACAGCTACTACTTAAAATGTCAGTAAACAAGTTGCTTTTTGAAATTTGTTTGCAACATCTGTTAGAAAATGATTTAATGATTTGGCTTCCACATAGGGTTATCTCTACAATATGGTAGCTGTTCTCTTCTCTTGCTCTTGTTTTGTATGAACATCACTTTTCAGATGACAGAATTTCTGGGCACTACAGATCTTGCCATTGTATTTAATGACATGTACACAATTTTAAAAAAATCAGCAATTCAAATACTATCCTGATAAAATACTGTTTTGGTTTTCTAGAGAATAAAAGAACAATACTGCTGCAACATTAAATAATCAGTGTTTACTGGGTGACTGAACACCTTAATCAGAGAAATTAGTCTGAACATACTACAAGAAAGGGCTACTGTAAACATTTCAACACTTCTTTGTTGTTCTGTAAATATCATGAGAATAGCTCTTTCTTTCATATTGTTTATTAAAATGTAAAAAGCCCACTTGCACAAATGAATTATGGATAAGAATGGAAAAAATGTGTCATACTAAAAGTGTAGCTGGATTTTCTTATCCCTTGAATAAAATCATGTGAGCAGCTTCACTGACTTAATTTAGTCGGTTCAGTACGGATGGCAAAATGAACAAGAGATGCTACAACCAGACAGTAATTTAGAGTTACATCCTGAGCTGGTAACGCACAAGACTTGAATTACACACTAAGGTATGGGAGTAAGGGGGAGTTAAAAATAAGAATGTGCAATGTGCAATTTTCTTTCAAAACAGCAACATAGCTGGTCTTCATAATTTCTCCTTTCCCCTAAGAAATTCTGTAATTATTTTAGCTACTCAATGCATTTATTAAATAAATCTAAAGTTAATCATATGGTATATGTTACTACCCCTAACTTGTCCACAATATATGTTGCTTCCTAAACAAAACAAGGCTGGACAACAGCTGAGTAAAGTGAATGTTCACAGCAAAATTACAGAAGGACAATTGTTCCCCCTCAATTTTATATCTATTCGGTGTGCTTCACATTGCACTTTGAGTTACCACTCACACAGTCAGTTTAAGTGATATCACTACCACAGAACTATGTTTTTATTGTATGCAGTTTTGCCTATCAACAAAATAATGATTTTGAGTTCAAATCTACCCATGTTTATGCTGATATTCAGTAATAAAGACCGCAACAAAACCAAAATACCTAGTATCAATTTTAATCAAACTAGTTTTATTAGATTTCATATACTACTACTTACAAATCTCATACTTCATCATTGCTCAAATAGTTGCAAATTCATTGTTCAACATAAACAAATGTTTTCAGAACAATATTACTTTGCTCAGGTAGATGCTTCTGCACAGTTTTAAAAAAATTACCTCAAATTTTTGTTGATGGGCTACAACTAGAGTTACAGAATAATTTCTGAGCTTCCCAAATTCACAAAGAAACAACAAAAACAAAAATAGTTCCAAGCTAGTTTATGGATTTAGTTTTGTAATTTAGATTTTCCATTCTAGGTGAACCTGGGAAAAAAGAAACAAAAAATCTTTAATAGCTTTACCTTAGAGGTTTAATGATTATTTTTTAGTCTCATAATTTTAGCTTGGTCAGATTAAAAATTCAAAGTCTTGCTGTATTAGCAGACTCCAGCACTGGGAAATGCTCTGAAAAATATTTCTCCCTCTGTGATTTTGCTCTCCCTTATCTCTTGTTTTCCCTTGATGATCCATTTTAAATTGTTGAACCCAATATAATACCTAAAACGTGTGCTGTATTCTTGGTGAAAATCAGTCTTGCGATGATATCAGACAAAATATACAGCTATACAATTTTATTAGTCTTTCTAAATTTTGTTCATTTATTTAGGGGTGTGGAAATCTTGACAAGAACACTGATTAATAATGCCAGAATCTAAGAATGCAGAAATTTTGAATAGATTTTAAAAGTCCCTCTAGAATTCTCCAATCAAAAGCTTCAACAGATCATAATCATTCTTGAAAAACAATCCGTTTTCATCAACTAATTTTTTTTTTTCTAAGCACGGCTAGCTAGCACATGCAGTGATGTTCACTTTTTGTAATAAAATGAGACTTAAATTACTTTCTCAACCAGATGAGGTTTTTAACCCCTTAAGCTCTGCTACCTGCCCATAAAGTAGGATACCAACACCTATTTTCCAAAAACTAGAATTTAAGATTTATTAAGTCAGAAAGAAGGAAGCTGCAGGTCAGTGGCTATTCCCGAGGGAGAAAAAAAACCTGTGATCTATTATTATTCACAGAATTAGCTCTTTATTTCATCCACTGACCATCTAGTATTATACTTCCCAAGAAGACCTGCCCAATTTTCTATTGAACTGAAGTGAAGAAGGTAAAGGGTGGAAGCTAAAGGCTTTATTTTAATTAATTTAGTCGCTATATACTCAACTGTTTTATTACTAGCTTGCCTGGGTATTATTACAACCAATTAATTTCATACCTAGGAAATCCGAAAAGCTTTCTTGACAGTAGTACAAGATCTGCACAGAAATCACTTCATCATTGAAGATCTCATCACAGGGTAGAGTTGCCTTCAGTGAGGCAGTTCTGAGGACAAAACCTTAATTAGGGGAATGATAGAGGAAAAGAGTATTTGATTTGGGAAAAAGTAAGTCTTACTTTTTTTCGGTGAACAGGTCTGATGCTGAATTCAACCCCTTCTGCAGAGGAATTTGTGGTGGAATGCAGATGACACTGCAATTTTATTATGTTTCAAAAATATTTTTGGTAATGATGCAATCAATGTTGAAAACCTCTTGCCATAAGAAGAGCCGACATTTTATTGAAAAATAGTGTCTATCATAGAATCATAGAATGGTTTGTATTGGAAGGGACCTTAGAGACCACCTAGTTCCAACCCCTCTGCTATGGGTAGGGACACCTCCCACTAGACCAGGCTGTTCAAAGCCTCATCCAGCCTGGCCTTGAACCCCTCCAGGAAAAGAGCATCCACAACTTCCCTGGGCAACCTGTTCCAGTGCCTTACCACCCTCACAGTAAAAAATTTATTTCCAACATCTAATCTAAATCTGCCCTCTTCCAATTTAAATCCATTACCCCTTGTCCTGTCACTACAAGCCCTTGTAAAAAGCCCCTCCCCATCTCTCCTGTCGGCCCCCTTCAGGTACTTGAAGGCCACAATAAGGTCTCCCCGAAGTCTTCTCTTCTC
>NW_010145441.1:15307-17534 GCF_000699245.1 Pterocles gutturalis | reverse complement strand
CCGCAGGTGACACCACGGCTATCACTGCAGGTGACACCATGACCATCGCTTCAGGTGGCTCCATGGCCATTACTTCAGGTGACATCACAGGCATCACTGCAGGCAGCACCGAGACAATCACTGCAGGCATCACCACGGCCATCACTGCAGGTGACACCACGGCTATCACTGCAGGTGACACCACGGCTATCACTGCAGGTGACACCACGGCTATCACTGCAGGTGACACCACGGCCATTACTAGAGGTGACACCATAGGCATCACTGCAGGCAGCACTGAGACTATCACTGCAGGTGACACCACGGCCATCACTGCAAGTGACACCAGGACCATCACTGCCGGTGACACTGTGACTGTTACAGCCACAGCCCCACTGAACCCAGCCACGGAGGCAGGACTTCTCCCAGTCCCAAACACTGTCACACTGGGGACACCACCAGCCACCACCAGCCCTGCCACCGCCCCAACTCCTGCCTTTGGGACACAGAGGGGACCGACCACAGCCCCACGCACATCTGCCCACACCACTTCTGGGCAACGAAATCTTCTCCCCGAGCCCCCACCCACCCACAGGCTGATCAGTGAGTGGATTTTCTTCTCCCCAAAGCGCAGAGCAGGAGGGGCTGTCAGCCAGCCAGGGACCGTGGTGGCCGAGGGTACAGCCCGGCCGGGGTGACCCGACTGCTTTGCACGTTGGGTTGCCAGATTCAGAGGGAAAGGTGAAACAGGGCATCTGAGAGCATCCTCATCCCAGTTAAAACTGGGTTACAAATTGGGTTACAAGCCATCAGAGCTCTGGTGGGATGCACTGGGGGGGCACAGGCACAGCAGCCTGGTGGCAGGCAGATGAGATGAGTTTGCCCTGGCCGCAGGAAGGATGGAGCAGACATTAATGGTTTTTCACCTTTTCCATTAACCTCCTGCCCGTGTCAGCGCTGGCGGCCTCGCTCTACCCATAGGGTGGAGCAGACATTGATGGTTTTTCACCTTTTCCATTAATCTCCTGCCTGTGTCAGCGCTGGCGGCCTCGCTCTACCCCTTTGGCACAGAAGAAGGGGACCAAGAGTGCGTCCAGAGGACGGTGGATTTTAACTCCCCGCTGTTCAAGCCGGAGATCGGCTTCCCCTTCGGGAAGTCTCTGCGGAATGCTCTCTACGTGAGTTCCCCAGACATTGATGGTTTTTCACCTTTTCCATTAATCTCCTGCCTGTGTCAGCGCTGGCGGCCTCGCTCTACCCCTTTGGCACAGAAGAAGGGGACCAAGAGTGCGTCCAGAGGACGGTGGATTTTAACTCCCCGCTGTTCAAGCCGGAGATCGGCTTCCCCTTCGGGAAGTCTCTGCGGAATGCTCTCTACGTGAGTTCCCTCCCATCACTGAGGACATCAGGAATGTGCAGCCTCTTTGGTAGAAAAAACTCCATGGAAATAGAGCAGAAACCAAATTTAATCCAAATGTTAATATTTTTGCAATTTAAAATGACTGGTTTCTGCTCACCCATGGAGGCTAAAAGCCATCCTAGGAGCTGCCTGCGACGTCAGCAAATAACGAGTTCTTCTGGTTAGTTTACAGATAATGGACAGATCATTTTCCCACCCACGGACAACTACATCCCCTCCAACCCCAACCCTCCTCCCCAGGGCTTCAGCGGCCAGGAGGCTTTGCCGATGGTGGCCGCCTTTTGGGACGACGCAGATTTCTCCCAGGGTGTCGGCACCACCTGGTACCAGGTCGGGGCCACCAAAGATGTTCTCCTGGGTAAGCCCAGCTCCCAGCTTGCCCATTTAACCCTTTTTCTTGCCAACCTGCAGGAGTACTCCACCCTCCACTCTACCCAAGACCCCCTTGTCCATGACGTGGAAGCAAAGATAGAGAAATACCTGGAAACCCCCTATGTAGCAAAATGGACCTTGAAGGTGACGTGGGAGAAGGCTCCAGCTTACCCCTCCCAGCAGGATGACACCCAGGTGGGCAGTGGGTGACCCAGGTGATGGAGGGGACTGTCACCAGTGATGGCCAGGGCAGGGCTGGGTTGCTGGTCTCCCACAGCTTGATGTGGACCTTTTGGGGCTCCCTGCCTCAGGGAGAGCAAGGGAGGGTTTGGGGGCGCTAAGGGGGTGCCTTGGGTTTCTTCAGACGAACACCTACCAGGCTGTCCTCACCACCGACGGGAGCCGCTCCTTCGCCCTGCTCCTCTACCAGGACGGCGGGATGCGGTGGGGCTACAC
>NW_010145441.1:14568-15276 GCF_000699245.1 Pterocles gutturalis | reverse complement strand
TGCAGGCAACGTCCTCATCGGCTTCTCCAGGTGCTGTGCACGGCGTGTGGCCGTGTTTGGGGACAGCAGGGGTTTCTCCCAGCACTATGGTGGGACCATTGGAGATGTTATCCCCAGCAGAGCCCAGCTCCCACTCCCCAGAGCAACCCTGACCCATTTAAACCCTCTCTCCTGCAAACCGCAGCGGTTCCCACCCCAGTTGCTCTATGGGGAGTGGAGGAGGGTTGTGCTGGGAGGGTGACCCCAAGCCTCCTCTCCCCACACAGCGGCGATGGCTATGCCCAAAATAACGAGCT
The DNA here is from genome assembly GCF_000699245.1 of Pterocles gutturalis. NCBI lineage: Eukaryota > Metazoa > Chordata > Aves > Pterocliformes > Pteroclidae > Pterocles > Pterocles gutturalis. The sequence goes on along the minus strand of NW_010145441.1, from coordinate 14,980 downwards.
GACTCAAAAGCCACCAGCTGTCAAGTACCGACCTGACCAGCACAGCGGCACCAGCACCGGTACAGCACTGGGAGAGCCCTTGGGGAGGGGAGGATGCTCCATGCTGGGTGTACGTCCCCAGCACACGTCCCTGCAAGGTGATGGGCTGGTGAAGCCATGGGGCAAGGGCTGGCCACCGAGAGCACAGCATGGGTGTCCCATGTCCTGCTGTGGCTTGCCACGGCCACGCTGGCTCTAGAGGGAGCCTGGAGACCTCGCGTGAGGTCCATGGCTGGGGAGGGTTGTCCCACGGGATCCCCCCTAGCACACCCTCCAGCTGTGCCGTTCTCCCCCAGATGTGCGTGGGCTGTGGATATACAGGCTGGACAGTGGCTCCCGGGTGAACTACAGGCTGCGGTGCCTGGCGTGGCTG
>NW_010145441.1:9835-14359 GCF_000699245.1 Pterocles gutturalis | reverse complement strand
AGATGCCTCCGTGAGGATGCTGCGCATGGCATCCCCCAGCCCGGCCGGAGCTGGGGTGCGGTGTCTGTACCAGGGTGGGAGCTTGCTGGAAGGCTGGCAGGAGAGGGCATGGAGCCTCCCCATCCAGCCCAGTGATGGTAAGCAGGCACCAGCACTCCCTCACCCTAAAACACCCCGAGCACAAGTGGTCTGCAAACACAGAGGGGACCCAGACTCCCCCCAGTACTGGCCCCTTCCTCTGCAGATGGGGAGCTGGAGGCGTTTGACTGGTGCTGCCGGCGCGTGGAGAAGCCCCTGTTCTGCACCAGGTTTGCTGAGAAGAGACCCAGGGTCGGCTGCGAGGGATACGTGCCACCCACCCCCGGTGAGTCCCCAGGGCTCTGCCTCCTCTGCCAGGGAGCTGAGTGGGTGGCACGGCCACATGTGGACACCATGCATTGACCACTCTTTGCAGCGTCCCTGTGGGGACTGCTGAGCCCAGCGCACGGGGAGCTGCTCTCCTCCATGCAATGACACCAGTATTTGCTTTTCTTCCTCCCACCAAAACGGCTCTGTCTCCTTTGGACCCCAGCCAGTGCCTTCGGGGACCCCCACCTCACCACCCTGGATGGACTCACCTACACCTTCAACGGGCTGGGGGACTTTGTCCTGCTGCTGGCCAGCGATGCCTGGACCAGCTTCGTGCTGCATGGGCGCACAGCCCGGACCGGCACAGCCCAGGCCACCAACTTTGTGGCCTTTGCTGCCCAGTACATCTCCGCCACCACCACAACAGTGAGTAGGAGCATCTCAGGTACCAGTTTGAGCATCTAATGGGACAGACCCCTCTGGCAGGTTGGGCATCACCTCTGCATCATCTACAAGTGGCCAGGAGCCGAGGAGCATCCCCTGTCCTCTCCCTGCTACCTTCCATGACCCCTACAAAGTGATAACAGCAGTGGGTTGGTCTGAGACTAATGAGCCACAGCTCTGACACCTCTTGCAAGCAAGCCATCAAGAGCCTGGAGCTCTGCAGGAACACGGTCTGCTCCACCCTCCTCATTGCACACCCTTTGCCCTGACCGTTTGTCTCCTCCAGACACGTTAGCACAAGCACGCACTCTTCCTTGCTTTGCAGAATTGCTCCTCACACCTGTTTCTGTAAGTAAAATCTCCCAGTGTCACCAGAAGCAGCCCTGGAGCAGCATGAGGAGGGGAGTCAGAGCCTGGCCCCCCCCCGGCACAGCTCCCCACCCTGCCATGGTCAGCTGAGCAGCAGTGGTGGTCTCTGCGTGCCCCATTCCAGCGGTGGTGGGGGGCAGCTCACCATCCTCTTCTGCTCAACCATCAAAGCTGCGTTATTGTGTGTTTGCTGGGGTGAAGAGCAGGCCAACACGACCCCGGGGCTGAGCCTCTCTGCTGGGGCTGGAGGAGGACGGGGTTTATCTCACGTGTCCCCAGCATGGGGGGACAGCAAGGAGGGAGGAGCAGAGGGGATGACTGGGACATCCACCATGATTTGCAGGTTGAGTGGGCCTTGGGGAGCCAGGGTGACATCCAAGTCCTCCTGAACAATGAAACCATCCAGTTTTCCTATTCCCAAGGTGAGCAGGATGTTCTGTTAAATGTTACATGTACCTGTAGGGGACAAGGGGTGTCCCCATCCCACGGGGCCCAGTTCTGCCCAGCACAAGTGCAGCCATCCTGAGCTCCAGCAAACATCTCCCACCTGCACCCTGACTCAGCTGGGGTGGATAGGGAGCACTCCCCTCCCCAAATTCAGGAGCATTGTTTCAGACCCCAGCCTTGCGTGGTCTTTCCCTCTGTGCCCCCCTTCTCTTGCAGACATGGATGCTGAGGTGTACTACAGCCCTGGTGTCCTGCTGGTCAACGACTACTCTGTCACAGCCATCTTCGATGGGGCCATCGCCATCGCCATCTCAGCTGCCTCTGGGATCCTCAGCGTGGTCTGCAGCCTGCCCGATCGGTACCACAATGGCACCAAGGGCCTCCTGGGTGAGGACTTCTGGCACTGCTGCAGAGCCGGGGGGCAGAGTCCCCTTCCCAACCCAAAGCAGGCTGTCCAATGCTGGGGGAATGTGCTTGTGAGGGCCGGGACCCCTGGGTCTAAACTAAACACTGGCCAGCACTAGAGAGGAGGTCAACCCCAGCATGGGGGACTCCAGTCCTCTGGTGATGCTCCACCAGGTGTATGGGACCACGACCCCACAGATGACTTCCAGATGCCAAACGGTACCAGCATCCCTGTGAACAGCAGTGAGGAGGAGATCTACAGCTATGGGATGACCTGTAAGTCTAAGCTTGGGATCCACCTTGACAATCCTGCACCTTCTGGCCATGTTTTGGCTGGAGATATTTAGACACTTGCCTGGGCAAAAGTGATGCAAGTGAAGCCCTTTGATCTCCTCCCTGCTCCGAGAAAATGAGCCCTAAAATATAGCAAACCTTAAAACCCAAGGCTTTGCCCACGGTTTGCTCTGTTACAGGGGCTGTAGGAGAGCACAGCCTGTTTGCTCAGCCTTTGGACTCACGGCTAATGAACTTCACACCCATCTTCTTGTCTTGGCTGCGGCAGGAGAACGAAAGCCAGTACCAGCTGGCAGCCTCGCAGTGCCGCGGCAGCAAGGAGTGCATCTTCGATTCTCTGAGCACAGGGGACATGGCCCTGGGCCTGGCCACCCAGAGCCTCGCAGCTGACTTCCAGCAGAAGAAGGCAGTGCTCAGTAAGTGGAGCAGATCCTCGCCTCCGAGAGGGCACAGCTTGGGTGACCGGGCAGTGCCCTGCTCCCTCCCACGGCTCTCTTGCTCCATGTGAGGCAGGAGAGAAGCCACCAAGGTCTTGGAGCTGCATTGCCCGGCCAGCTGGTTTCCAAGCCTGGGAGATGCCACCATGCTGTGCAACATGAGGGACTTGTCAGTGGGCAGTCATGGCAGCATCTTCCTGGGGAGGGACCAGAGCCCAGGGGTGCATGGACACATAGCAAACAACCAGCTGTGTGCTGGGCTGCTCTTTCCTCAGATGCCTTCCCTCCTGTCATCACCGGTGATGCATCACTCACGGCTTTCAGGACAGAGAGGGTCAGGAGGCAGTACCGTGCCGTGGGGGTGGGCGCACGCTTCGTCCCCCACCTCTCACCAGAGCTCAACATAACAGGTAAGGAAGGAGAGATGGGGCAGCTGGGATGGGATGGGATGGGATGGGGGGGACACCAGCCACCCAGCCCCTTTCGTCTGCCGCCTCCTCTAATTTCCAGCTCTCCTCTGGCAGAAAGCGGCACCCTGACGTGGGAGCCCCACGGGACAGCCCCATTCACCATCAACCTGGAAGCTGTGGGGTCCAACAACCTCTCCGCCCTCCTCCAGCTCCACTTCACTCTTTGCAGCTGCAGCAGCAGCCAGGAGTGTGACTACAGTGACACCGTCACCCTCGGGGGCTCCTCTCTGCAGGTAGGGTGCCCAAAAGCCCCTCTGGTGCCACACCCTGCCTGTCCCCATGTGCCAGCTCTCTTCTCTGTCCACCCATCCTCCTCATGTCCTCTAAGCCAGTGTCACTGTCCCCTTCCCAGCTGGCAGCCTGCAGATGCGAGGGCGGCTACTCGGGTCCCTTCTGCCAGGACCCCCCGGACCCCTGCACCCAGGGATGCTTCCCTGGCGTGGGCTGCGACTCACATGCCGGCTGCGGCCCCTGCCCAGCTGGCCTGACCGGTGACGGGCGGCACTGCGCAGGTGACAAGGGCTTGCCATGGTGCCCATGGGACCCTGGCTGAGGTGTTCCTCCCGGTGCCATGCTGCATTGCCTCCACAGATATCGACGAGTGCACGCAGGGGATGGTGTGCCCGGGGAACGCCACCTGCACCAACACGGTGGGCAGCTACACCTGCTCCTGCCCGACCGGTGAGGAAGGTGAGTACGGGCACCCTGGGGGGCACGGTCCTTGTCCCCATCACCTCTCAGGCCTCAGTGAAAGAGGGCTCCCAAACTGACCAGAGAGGAGAGGAGGGGGAGCTGGATGAACCCTGTCCCCAAGCCCTTGCTGTCCTTAACAGAAGGGACCAGAGTCCAGCCACCCCTCATGCTCCCAGGCTGCAGATCTAACTAATCTGATGGGATGGGAAATCTTTCCTGTGCAATTTTTCTCTTTGAGAAAAAATAATCTCACCCCATCAAAGTTCAGATGCACACATGGAGGTTGAGGGGCTAAAATCAAATCCTGTTTTCAGATGGCTGCAGTGGGGTTGGGGTGATGGGTTTTGCTCCCGTTCTAATGCAGCAGGCTGGGGTTCCACAAGGGCTAAAGGCTCCAGCTGGGAGGAGGGGGTGCAGGGCTTTTCCTTGAGGACCTGAATTTATACTAAAAGTCCTAACACATTAAAAAAAACCCCAAAACTTGGAAGAAAGGCATTACAGAGCAGCTGAGGATGGATCAGTGCACTGGAGCTCTGCCCCTGCAGCCAGGCTGATGCCTCCCCTGAGCTGGGCTCCCCGTCCTGCAGGCGAGGGGCCAGGCTGCGGCTCGGGGCGCG
>NW_010145441.1:9365-9802 GCF_000699245.1 Pterocles gutturalis | reverse complement strand
TACACTCCCACCTCCCCCCCGCCACCTGCCCCCCTGCCTGTGCCTGCCCCCCGGCTTTCACCGACCACCGCTGCCTGGTGGCAGGAGGCGATTTTCGGCCGCTGCCCAGCTCAGGTGGGTGCCTGTGCCCCGTGGGGGGTGAACCCCAACCCTACTCGCCCCAGTTCTGGGATGCCAGAGCCACTTCTGCGGCTTCCCCCCAGCAGATCTCCCCCAGAGAAGCGTCCAGCTGCGGGTCAGGACACTGCAAAATGCCACCGTCAGGGAGGTCAATGTCACCGTACGTCACTGGAGGGGATGAGGAGAGGGATGCAGCAGCACAGCGGGCAGCACGGCAGCTTGGGATGCCCGTGCCTCTGTGCACACCCCTAATGTGGGATCCCCCGGGATCCAGCGGATCCGCAGGGCCAGAGGGAGGCAGCGCCGGCCACGTGATG
>NW_010145441.1:8124-9342 GCF_000699245.1 Pterocles gutturalis | reverse complement strand
AGGTCCCCAGCACGGGCACAAAAGGCCAGCACAGCCCCTGGGGCTCAAACGTGGTGCCCTTGTCACCCTTCAGCCTCGCCCTGTGCTGGTGCCGTCCTGCCCTCCCCTAACGCCATCCCGCTCCCCCTGCCGCAGGTCTCAGCCATCCTGGGCTCCCTGGAGGTAAAGGCTTTCCAGAGGAACACCAACATCACCCAGACGTGAGTCAGCCATGGAACGACCCCGTGCCCACCCTGGGGAGCCAGCGGCGCAGGGCTGGGCATGGGTCCACAGAGTTTGGGACAGAAAGGGCATTTTTCCCCAAACCCAGGGTCCCTTTTTCCAGCCCTGATGTTGATAAACCCTTTGACACACAAGCCCCAGGGCACCTTCCATCTCCTCCTGCCTCATCCCTTCTTTACCACTCCCCAAGTGGGGAAACCAAGACATGGTAAGGCTCGGTCGCTCGGTGATGCAGCAGTGGCACTGCCAGCAGCCTCGTCTTTTCCCCACAGGACAGACAGCGATGGCTTCACCTTCACACTGGTGTCCGAGTTCGCCTATGACAGCCACAGCGCTGTCATCCGGTTCCTGAACGAGGAGCTGCTGGGGGCCATCACCAGCGCCTTCAACAGGCGGCGGGGACGGCGGGAGGCAGGCACAACCCTCGTCTTCCAGCGCCTGCACCAGGACAACATCACCGACCTGGTGAAGCGTGAGTTGCTCCCAGCACTGAGCTGGGGAGCCCAAGAGGAGCACGCTACTGTCCCCATTGTCCCAATCACCCTGAGTGCCCTGGGGTTCGGGTAGCACCGTGGGGTGGGTGGCAGTCCCCAGCCCAGGTGTGGATCCAGCTCAAGGAGACCTGGGGAAGCACCAAGGGGTGATGCTGCCGTGGGGCCGAACCCGTGCCTTCCCTCCCCAGTGACGGTGGCTGAGCTGAGGCAGTATTTCCCCTGCGGTCTGTACAGCTACAAAGGCTACCGGCTCCACTACGTGGGGACCGTTGGCTTCGTCTGCATCTCCCCTTGCAAGATGGGCTACTGCCAGCACGGTGGCTGGTGCCAGCACCTGCCTGAGGGACCCAAGTGCAGGTAGCAGCAGTGCTGGGGGTGGACGAGGCTACCCAGCGCGGCTGCTTCTCCCCACAGCATCACCGCTCCTCCCTCCCTATCCACAGCTGCATCCCCTTCTCCATCTTCTCCCCCGCCGGCACCCGGTGCGAGCGGCTAGGCGGCC
>NW_010145441.1:6080-7979 GCF_000699245.1 Pterocles gutturalis | reverse complement strand
GGAGGTTGGGTGTCAGGAAGAAAAACTGGTGGAAAATCCATCTCTGAAAAATCCACCACTGGTGGGACCTGCCTGGCTGGGGCAGGAGGAGCCTGTCCTGGGGAATGGGCTGAGCTGGGTGGTCTTTTAAAATCTTCCAACCTTTTCTCAGTCATCTGCTGCTCAGGGATGTGATAACATTGGTAGGTTGAACATTACCTTCCCTTTTCCCCCATGTCAGGGAATATTTGCATCTCTTCCTCATCTCACGTAGTGCCTGGTTACAGACTTTCTATTTAATTTTAATTTGAATACCATCCAAATGATTTCCACTGCAATTCAAATTGCTCTGGAAGGAGTTGATCTGGAGCAAGAAAAAGGCAGTTGCAGGACTGGACCTCGCTCTTCTGCAGAGCAGGGAGGCAGCAGCTGGCTGACGAGGTGGAAGGCTGAGGTGGAAGCGCAGCATCTCCTTCCCTCCTCCCCAGCCCTTGGTGTCCACGCCTGGGGGGAGCTCAGCACCCTGAGCCCCCTGCGCTGGTCAGAGTGGTGTCCTGCCTCTGCTGCCAGCTCCCTGCCATCCCCAGAGCCGGGGCTCTCCAGGAAGTGCCTCTGTTCCTCGCTCTTGTGGCAAGGCGAGAAATGATGTGTGCACAGCAACTGGGGCTTTTCCTCCTCCCGTAGCCTCATCTTGCCCCAACACTCAGTCACTGCTCTCCACTCCCATCCGACCCAGGTGTCAGGACCAGGCAGGAGCTCTCCCAGCCCCCTCTGACATGTTGTCGCCTTTCTTCCCCCCCCCATCCTAGGGCCAAGGAGACCTTCTGGAGGCCACGGTCCTTCTCCTGTGAGTACATCTCTGCTACCCCTCTCCCACCCCAGCTCTGCTTCACCCTGGGCTTCTCTGAGCTCTGCTCACCTTCCCTGGTCCAGCTCTGACAACGGCAGGAGAGCCGGCAGAGCCCACCCACTCCTCGGAAAGGCTTTGGGATCCACAGCTCCGGGCCATCAACCCCTCGCTCCAGGTCTGCCCAGGGTTGTTGTCCCCACGGGGGGGTCAGGGTGGGGGGGACTGATGCCCTGGCCTCATGCCTCAAAGATGCTCAGGAGCTGTATCTCATCCCGGAGCATCCCAGCTCTTTTGGCTGGCGCTGGGCTCTGCACCGCTGTCTGAGCTGGCAGCGAAGAGCAAAGCCCGTGCAGCGCCCACAGCATGGCACAGCCTGTCCCTTCTTTACAGATAAGGAGCCAGAGACCCTACAGCAGGCCTCCGAGCCAGCCCCCCCAGCAGCCCTAGCTGGCCACCCGTCCTGCCCCTGCGGAGGAGCCAGCCGCCGCTCTTGGGGTCTCCGGCAACAGCTGCCTTTCGGGGTCTGGTCTTTGTGGGAGGATTCACTCTGGAGGAGGTGCTTTTTTTGAATGAAAAATGTGGTTTTATGTTGGGTGGGCAAAGCAAGAGAATTTCACCTTCCCCTGAGGATCTGCAAAGGCAACCAGGATAGTCCTGGAGTGTGTCTGCACTGGGGTGTGCCCCAGTGCAATGGAACCAGACCTGGCAGAGCTGCTAGTAGCAGAGTCAGGTGGGGCAATAAAATGATTATAACCCATTAGGAACAAAATAGAATAAACCAAAAATTATGGCATGCTGCTGAGTAAGTTGCCTGCACCCCATGGTGCCCATGTGCCAGCCCTGCTCCCCTCTCACCGAGCTCTGCTGTCCCTGCCTTCTGCTGGTTCCAGCCACAGGCCAAAGAAAAGATGGATGGTGGGCTTTTTTGTTGTTCCATCCCCTCACTCCCCCTGCAAAGCTGCAAGTCTCCCTCGCTGCTCCCCCCAGCCTCAGATCACGCAGGTGGGGCTGTGGTCCCCACAAACGCCCCACAGCCCCTCACCCCAGCTGAGGGAAGATGCTGTGCCCAG
>NW_010145441.1:4762-5913 GCF_000699245.1 Pterocles gutturalis | reverse complement strand
AGGATCAGTGATGCTCAGACCCTCAGAGGCTTTATTGAACAAACAAGATTTGACAAGGATTTTTTTTTTTTTAAGAAAGCCAGATGCTCTCTTATGCACAAAAAAAAGTATTTTTCTACCAGCGTTTCTGATCGTGAGGTTGAATTTTGCCCTCACACACTCAGCAGACACATCAAGCAGACTCTGGCTTGATCTGGAGAATCACCCCTTCTCCTGGGGACCACCTGGGGAGGGATGGCTGGGGGACAGAAGTGGGGGACAAGACAGGACGACTCCTGGGGTGAGCCTGGTGCACTGCAACATTTGGGGACTCGGCTGCAGCTGACCCACACAAGGTGCCAACACTCCCCAGGTGCTGGGTGGCCAACCTCCCCCTGCAGTGTGGGGGGCACAGCAGGATGTGGGGGGACAGGGGGTGGTGGACGTGGTGGGGGGCACCTGCCCACCTCCCTGCCAGCAAGGAGGTGCCCGCAGGCACCCGCTCAGCTGCAGATGGGTGACTGAAGCAACTGATTTCTTGGGACAAATTGGGGTTAGAAGGCAACCGCAGGCACCAGCCAGGTGAGCTGCCCTGCGTGGGGGGCAAGGGTGGTGGGTGCTGGGGGGAGCGAGGGGACACAGGGGACAAGCAGGAGCAAAGGACTCAGAGGATCAGCCGTGGTTTGGACCGTGTTACAGACGTGCAGCCCTCAGTTATTTATCGTCTCTATCTGCAAAAAAAAAGAAGAAGCAAGGATTGCCTGGCCACCTCCCTGGGGGCCTGGGGGGAGCTGGGAGCCCCCCAGGGAGTTTCCATGGGGGGGTAATGGGGACAGTGGGAAGTGGCTGGGGGAGAGGAGAACACCCGCCGCCCGCTTACCTCTCCGCTCGTCCGAGTCGCTCTCTGCCTCCTCTGAGGAACCTGCTGGGGGGTGCAGGAAAGTCCCCCATCAGCTCACATTGACAGCCACATCAGCTGCCATCCTCTTCTCCTCCCGCTGCTGTCACCCCCAGACCATGCTGGTGGTTATGTGCTAAGGGGCGTGCCCACCCCAACCCTGCGCAGCCCAGGGCACAGCACAACCCACCCGTGAGCACCCCAGAACCCAGCCCTCATCTTCCCCAGGGCTCTTGCTGCCCTAACCATGGGGTGATTGGGAGGTTCCCCCAGC
>NW_010145441.1:4349-4732 GCF_000699245.1 Pterocles gutturalis | reverse complement strand
CAAACCCACCCGCACCGCGTGGCTTGTATCCATCCCAGCCAATCTTCGGTCTCTTCTCGCTGTAGCGGGCGCACAGCTGGGCGCTGCCTGCCTGGTTACAGCACCAGTCGTACAGCTTCAGCTCCTGGTCTGGAGACAAAAATTAGAGTTAGGGGCTGGAGGGGAAAGGAGGGGAAGATGGGCTGGCTCTGGGCAGGCAGGACGCTTGCTCTTTTGGCAGGTCCACGCTCCTGCTGAGGGCAGCAGCATGTCAGGAAACAGGTTGGCACGGAGATTAAAACGATTTAGAGGCTATGGCGATGCCAGGCTCGTTGGGGGATGCCCGGGCTGGCTGTGCTTACCGCGGTAGGGCGATGCCTGCCTGGAGGACCTCCAGTACCTCT
>NW_010145441.1:0-4304 GCF_000699245.1 Pterocles gutturalis | reverse complement strand
CGCTGGTTGGGGGAGGCGGAATGCAGCATGGAGATGCGGGCACCCCATGAGCCTGCAATGGGGGGGATGCAGTGAGCCAGGGGGCAGAGAGCCTCGGCACAGAGCTCCCGGACCAGTATCCCTGCCCCACGGCGAGGAGCGGGGCTGCTGGCTCCTTGTTATCCATCACTCCCCCCACATCACTCCTGCTGCTGCTACGGGCAGTTTGGACAAACGGATGGAGACCAAGTGGTCCCCCAAGGTGAGACCCCAGTGCTGGGAAGGGTCCATCCTCTCTGCCTCCATACAGCTTAGACCAGCTCCAGCCAGTCTAACAACACTGGAACAGGTCAGTCCTCGCTCCTCCCCATTTTCCCTGTCTCCACAGGGAAGGGCAGCCCCCCGTCATTTTCCTTGGAGTCCCCTGCCCACCCGGCCGGGAGGGACCAGCCACCCTTGCAGGGGAGGGACAGCTTGGAAGCAGCGCAGCCACTTGCCTCTCCGGCTGCTCTTGAAGCGCGGGTCCTGATTCCCCTGTTGCAGGGAGCAGGGGCAGGAGGGCAGGTCCTGGCTCCATGCCTGTGGATCCTGCTCCCGCCCCGTCCATGCCAGGCACTTCAGCCGGTAGTTGATGCCAACGCGGCTCTCCAGCTTGTAAATCCACAGCCCGCGGAGGTCTGAGCAGGGAGAGAAACCGCGAGCTGTCACCTCCGGCCAAGGTGACCGCAGGGACATCACTCGAGGTGAGTGATGCTGATGCTGGAAGGTAAGGCAGCGTTGACCCCCCAGCTGTGGGACCCTGTGCCTAACAGCCACTGGCACCAGGGAAGCAGGGGGAGAGGCTCTTGCCAAAGAATAAAACCTTGGGACAGAGCCATCGCAACAAAAAGGGTCCATGAGCATATAAAGGATGTTTCAGCCTCAGGGAATAGCTGGTACCCAGGGGAGGCATTTTATGTGCTTGAGGGGAAAGCTTGGCCTTGGTGAACTCAGCAAGAGCCCTGCCACAGCAGCAGGCTGCACTTCATCCCCTAGGAACATCCCCCTCCCCACGCAGCCCTTCCCAGACCCCCCAAGAGGCTGCGCGACCCCCCCAGCCACGCGGCGCTACCTGTGTTGTAGCCCCTGAACTGGTCAGGGCGATATTTTTCAGCTGGAGATCTCTTAGTCAGATCATCGTTGTAGTAAGAGCCATCCCCGCTGCGGGGAGAGGAAAGGGGAAAAATCAGAGGTTGATCTTTCCAGGTGGGGTTAGCCCAGTCCCAGCCCCAGCCTGGCCTTTGGCCACCCCGCTCCGGAGCCAGCAGGACCCCACAGCATCCAAATTGCAGCCCTGGGGAGAGGAAGGCAAAGGCACCAGCTCCCCCAGCCCGCTGACTCCTCTCGGCAGGGTGCAGCTAGTTTTGGGTGCTGCAAGCACTCCTACGGCATCATGGCTGAACCTAAGACCCTGCGAGCAACTTCCATGGTTTCCAGCATCTTGCAGGGCGATACAGAGCAGAAACCCACAAGGAGTCGTGCACAGGCAAGTGTACACACTGGCCGGTGCCGCCCGCACTTCCTGTCCCGGCCACCTTTTCCTTACCCAGCTGCAGCACGCAGCTAATGAGCAAACCCCGGGGACAGTGTGCACGGGTGAGATGTAACGCAAGGAGGCAGGAAGCGATTGCTCCAGCCAAGCAGCAGAAATCCCTTCCCTCCGCTGGTGCAAAGTTCAGCAAACATCCCCTATTCCTCATTCCATCCACCCGAACCACCAGGATGCTACGTGCCCAGGACCCCAGAGGGATGTGTGGATCCTACAACAAGCCCAGCCCAGCAAGTCATAAAATCATAGAATGGTTTGGGTTGGAAGGGACTTCAGAGATCATCTCGTTCCAACCCCCTTGCTATGGGCAGGGACACCTCCCACTAGACCAAGTCAGTGTGCTGCAGGGTCATCCAGCCACTAACAGGGCAAATTTGGTTGTGAGACCAAAGTTAGGCTATACGGGCATGCAGACCCCACCCAGGCTGTCATCATCCTTGCAGGGCACTTGATGGGACACGGAGGGAAGGATTAAACCGGTTGGAGCCAGGGGTGGGATGCAGTGCAGTGCTGGGAGGAGGCAGAGGCAGGGTGCTGAGCGCGCTGTACCTGGTGTAGCCGATGAGCACGTTGGTGGCAGGGAGCCTGGTGTAATCCCATCGCATGCCTCCATCCTGGTACAGCATCAGGACGTAGGACCTGAAGCCATCGGTGGTCAGGACCGCCTGGTATGTGACCGTCTGGAGAGAAGGGTTGTGGACAGGTAAGAACAAGCTGTTGGGTCTAAAATTGGGGGTGGGGGTCAGTGCCCGCTGGGGAACGGAGGGGCTGAGATCCTGATGTGTAAAGCAAATGCAGCCTGGGCTGGGTTGCATTTTGCATGGAAAATGGGATGGTTTTATTTTGATGCTATTCCATGAGAAGCCTCAAATTTACCCAATTTTATGCTCCTGAAGAACAGTGTTTCTGGTGCACAATAAACTCCCAACACATATAAGAGAAAGATTTTATGGAGCAGGGAGACTTCAACTAAAGATGTCTCCAAAAAAGCCAAAAATCAACAAATCATGGACATAGCCCAGTTTTTTTTGGCAAAAGTCTTCAAGACTGACCTTTTTCACAAAACTGACTCTTATTTTCAGGCATAGACAAGGTGATCACCCCAAGGTGGTCTTGGGGTTTGTTGACAACTCGACAAGCCCTCGAGCCCCATCAGTCCCTTACCCTCCGGGTGTCGGTCCGTGCTGCGTAGGCAGGTGCCTTCTCCCAGGTGATCTTCAGGGTCCAGGCTGCGGAGTAGGAGGACCGCACGTACCGCCGAACCTTCGCTTCCACGTCACGGACAAAAGGAGGCTTGTCCGTGTTGAGGGTGAGGAACTCCTGCAGGTTGGGTACACCCACATCTGAGTTAGCTCCCAGGAGGGCAAAGACAGGTCTAGATTGGGGTCACGCGTGAAGCATGGGGACTAAGGGTGTGGACGGCTCAAGAGGTGACACACACAGGACCAACAGCTCTTAGATTTGGCCCAGGAAAGGGAAACAGCACTCGTGGGATCCATCAATGACGCATCTCAAGGGGCATCCACAGAATAGGTGATGAATTTATCATCAAAAGGTGTTTCATGCAATCATGCTCCTGGATGGCTTCACTCACCTGGTAAAAGGTGGTGCCGACGCCTCTGGAGAAGTCGGCATTGTCCCAAAACACAGCGATCATGGGAACCTCCTCACGGCCATTGAAGCCACGAGGAGGAGGGTTGGGGTACGTGAAGATGCTGTTGTCTGAGGCTGGGAAAATGATTTGTCCGTTGTCTGTAAACTGAGCAGAGGGATCCCTCCATCAGGTGAGGACAGGGATGGTGGAACCCCCAAGTATGGGGTGGCAGCGCTCCCATTTCCAAGCCCACTTTGAGCAACACCCAAGGAAGACCACCTCTGAAATGGCCACAAGTTCACCTCCTGCTGCAAACAGACTCTGGCAGCATCACGATTGATTCATCCCTGTAAGGGTCCCATCCCAGGAACCTGGTCCCTGGTGCATCCCCAGGGTTTTGGGGGATGGCCACTTGCCCAACAGCAAGTCAAACCAAGGTAGACTCACGTAGAGGGAGTCACGCAGCTTCTTCCCAAATGGGAATCCGGTCTCAGGCTTGAAAAGCGGAGAATTAAAATCCACCCTCCTTTCCACATACTCCCGATCTTTTTCCCTCGCTCCATACCCATAGAGGGGCACAGCTGGGACTGAAAAAGAAAAAAAACCAAAACCACACTTACAGCAAAGCCTTTGGTCTGTGCCAAAAACTCAAAGGGCTGAAATGATTTTGCTTCCAAAGGGACACAGCTGGGGCACCACGCTGAAAGACTGCGGTAAGGGGGGAAAAACATGGTACAGGGCTGTGGTAGGGGGACAGCAGGGAATTAAACACCCCCAGCTCTTTCCAGAGATGTTCACAGCCTCCAGCTCCGTATCTCTGCCCATTAAATAAAACAAAGCATTGGGAGGGGATGGGTTTTCCAGTCAACAAGACCACACTTGAGGGCAGGCTCAGCCTGCCAAAAATTCAAGCTCATGTGCAGGAGTTCCTCACGGTGCATCCCCCAAGGGGTCCTGGCCTTAAATAGCCCCCCACAGTCTCTGGGAACTGAATGTCCCCCAGGAGGGTCCATCAGCAGGCTGGAGGTGCTGCTCCCCCCCGGCTGCCCCACGAGTATTACCTACCTGCAGGGACGGGCAGTGGGGTCGGGGCGGCCACCCGCCCTCCTGGCAGAGCTGGAAACAGGGGGGACGATGCACGGG